>NW_027667339.1:0-264000 GCF_963924665.1 Micromys minutus
TGTTTCAAAAAGGCAGAAATTTCTTTTATTTTGGAGCAAAAATGCAGAAAATTTTCTTATTTTGGTGCAAAATTGCATAAATTTCCCTTACTATAGGGTAAAAAGGCAGAAATTCCTCTAATTATAGGGCAAAATTGCAGAAATTTGCCTTATTTTGGGGCAAAAATGCAGAAATTCCCCTAATTTAGGGCAAAATTGCAGAAATTTCTTTTATTTTTAGGCAAAATTGCAGAAATTCCCCTAATTTTGTGTCAAAATTGCAGAAAATGCCTTTATTTTTAGGGCAAAAATGCAGAAAATCAACATTAATTTGGAGCAAAATTGCAGAAACTACTCTTATTTTGGGGCAAAAAGGCAAAAATTCTAATTATTTTGGGGCAAAGGCAGAAATTTCCCTTATATTTGGGCAAAATTGCAGAAATTTCCCTTATCATGGGACAAAAATACAGAAATTTCTTTTATTTCAGGTCAAAAAGGCAGAAATTTTGCTAATTTGGGGGCAAATTCCAGAAATTACCCTAATTATAGGGAAAAAGCCTGAAATTCCCCTTTTTTTTGGGCAAAAATGCAGAAATTTCCCTTAATTTGGGGCAAAAATGCAGATTTTTCCACGTATCTGGGGCCAAAAAGGCAGAAATTTCTCTTATTTTGGTGCTAAAGTATAGAAATTTAACTTATTTTAGGATAATATTGCAGAATTTTTCCTTATTTTGTGGCAAAAATGAAGAAATTCCCAATATTTTGCGGTAAAAATGCAGAAATTCCCATTATTTTGGAAGAAAATTGAAAAAATTTTCCATATTTTGAGGCAAAAATGCAGTAATGCTTCTAATTTTGGGGCAAAATTCAGAAATTCCACTAATTTTGGTGCAAAAAGGCAGAAATTCCACTTATTTTGCGGCAAAAATTCAGAAATTTCCTTTTTTTGGGTCAAAAAAGCAGAAATTTCCTTTATTTTGAGGCAAATTGCAGAAATTTCCCTTATTTAGGGGCAAAAATTCTGTAATGCTTCTAATTTTGGGGCAAAAATGAGAAATTCAATTAATTTTAGGGCAAAAAGGAAGAAATTCCCCTTATTGTGGGCAAAATTGGAGAAATTTCCCTTTTTTGGGACAAAATTGCAGATTTTTCTCTTATTTTGGGGCAAAAAGGCAAAAATTCTCCTTATTTTTGGACAAATATCAGAAATTTCACTAATTTTGGGGCAAAATTCAGAAATTCCACTAATTTTGGGGCAAAAAGGCAGAAATTCCAATCATTTTGTGGCAAAAATTCAGAAATTTCCTTTTTTTGGTCAAAAAAGCAGAAATTTCCTTTATTTTGAGGAAAATGGCAGAAATTTCCCTTATTTTGGGGCAAAAATTCGGTAATGCTTCTAATTTTGGGGCAAAAATGAGAAATTCCATTAATTTTGGGGCAAAAATGAAGAAATTCCCCTAATTGTGGGCAAAATTGCAGAAATTTCCCTTTTTTGGGACAAAATTGCAGAAATTTCCCTTATTTTTGGGCAAAATTGCAGAAATTTCCCTTATCTTGTTGCCAAAATACAGAAATTCCTTTTATTTCAGGTCAAAAAGGCAGAAATTACGCTTTCTTGAGGGCAAATTTTAGAAACAACCCTTATTTTAGAGAAAAAGCCTGAAATTCCTCTTATTTTGTGCCAAAAAAGCAGAAATTCTTCTTATTTTAGAGCAAAATGGCAGAAATTCCACATAATTTTGGGCAAAAATGCAGAAATTTCCCTTACTTTGGGGAAAAAACACAGAAATGCCCCTAATTTTGGAGCAAAAAGGCAGAAATTCCCCTAATTTGGGGGTAAAAATGCAGAAATTTCCCTTATTTTTGGGCAAAATGCTGAGATTCCCATTATTTTGAAGCAAAAATGGAGAAATTCCCCTTATTTCAGGTCAAAAGGCAGAAATTCCGCTAATTTGGGGGCAAATTGAAGAAATTAAACTTAATTTAGGGAAAAAGACTGAAATTCCCCTTATTTTGTGCCTTAAAGGCAGAAATTCTTATTTTAGGGCAAAAATACAGAAATTCCACTTAATTTTGAGCAAAAATGCAGAAATTTTCCTTAATTTGTGGAAAAATGCAGAAATTTTCTTTATTTTTGGCCAAATAGGCAGAAATTTCTTTTATTTTGAGGCAAAAGGTTAGAAATTTAACTTATTTTAGGATAAAATTGCAGAAACTTTCCTTATTTTGTAGCAAAAATGCAGAAATTCCCATAATTTTGGGGTAAAAAGGAACTAATTTCCTTTATATTGTAACAAAATTGCAGAAATTTCCCATATTTTGGGGCAAAAATGCAGTAATGCTTCTAATTTTGTGGCAAAATTTAGAAATTTCACTAATTTTGGGGCAAAATTCAGAAATTTCAGTAATTTTGGGGCAAAAAGGCAGAAATTCCTATTATTTTGGGGCAAAATGAAGAAATTCCTTTTATTTGGGGGCAAAAAGGCAGAAATTCTCCTCATTTTGGGGCAAAAAGGCAGAAATTTCCCTTATTTTTGGGCAAAATTGCAGAAATTTCCCTTATCATGGGACAAAAATACAGAAATTCCCCTCATTTTAGGTCAAAAAGGCAGAAAATCCACTAATTTGGGGGCAAATTGCAGATATTAAACTTATTTAAGGGAAGAAGAATGAAATTCCCATTATTTTGTGCCAAAAAAACAGAAATTCTTTTTATTTTAGGGCAAAAAGGCAGAAATTCCAATTAATTTTGGGGAAAAATTCAGAAATTTCCCTTATTATGGGGCAAAAACACAGTAATGCCTCTCATTTTGCGGCAAAAATGCAGAAATTCTTTTATTTTGGGGCAATAGGCAGAAATTCCCCTTATTTTGGGGCAAAATTGCTGAAATTTCCCTTTTTTGGGACAAAATTGCAGAAATTCCCCTTATTTCGGGTCAAAATGGCAGAAATAAAGCATACTTGGTGTCAAAAATGCAGAAATTACCCTTATTTTAGAACCAAAACCCTGAAATTCCCCCTTTTTTGTGCCAAAAAATAGAAAATTCTCCTTATTTTGGGGCAAAAATGCAGAAATTTCCCTTATTTTGCAACAAAATTGGAGAAATTCCCCTTTTTTGTTTCAAAAAGGCAGAAATTCCCTTTATTTTGGAGCAAAAATGCAAAAGATTCCCTTATTTTGGTGCAAAATTTCATAAATTTCCCTTATTATAGGGCAAAAATGCAGAAATTCCCCTAATTATAGGGAAAAATTGCAGAAATTTCCCTTATTTTGGGGCAAAATTGCAGAAATTTCCATGCTTTTAGGGCAAAATTTCAACAATTTCACTTACGTTGTTGCAAAAATGCAGAAAATCCCCTAATTTTGGAAAAAAATTGCAGAAATTCCCATTATTTTGGAGCAAAAATGCAGAAATTTTCCTTAATTCAAGGCAAAAATACAGACATTCCCTTTATTTTGGGGTAAAAATGCAGAAATGTTTCTTATTTTAGGGCAAAAATACAGAAATTACCCTTATTTAAGGCAAAAAGGCTAAATTCCCCTTATTTTGAGGCAAAAAGGCAGAAATTTCCATTATTTTAGGGCAATAAGTCAGAAATTCCCCTTTTTGGGGGGCAAAAATGCAGACATTTCCCTTAATTTGGAGCAAAAATGCAGATTTTCCCTTTATTTGGGGCCAAAAAGTCAGAAATTTCCCTTATTTTGGTGCAAAAGTATAGAAATTTAACTTATTTTAAAATAATATTGCAGAAATTTTCCTTATTTTGTGGCAATAATGAAGAAATTCCCAATATTTTGAAATAAAAAGGCAGAAATTCCCTTTATTTTGGAACAAAATTGAAAAAATTTCCTATATTTTGTGGCAAAAATGCCGTAATGCTGCTAATTTTGGGGCAAAATTAGGAAATTCCACTAATTTTGGGGCAAAAAGGAAGAAATTCCACTTATTTTGCGGCAAAAATTCAGAAATTTCCATTTTTTGGGTCAAAAAGGCAGAAATTTTCTCTATTTTCAGGCAAATTGCAGAAATTTCCCTTATTTTGGGGCATAATTTCTGTAATGCTTTTAATTTACGGCAAAAATCAGAAATTCCATTAATTTTGAAGCAAAAAGGCAGAAATTCAGCTTATTGTGGAGCAAAATTGCTGAAATTTTCCATTTTTGGGACAAAATTGCAGAAATTTCCCTTATTTTTGTGCAAAATTGCAGAAATTTTCCTTATCTTGTTGCCAAAATCCAGAAATTCCTTTTATTTCAGGTCAAAAAGGAAGAAATTACGCTTTATTGAGGGCAAATTTAAGAAATTACCCTTATTTTAGAGAAAAAGCCTGAAATTCCTCTTATTTTGTGCCAAAAAAGCAGAAATTCTTCTTATTTTAGAGCAAAAAGGCAGAAATTCCACAAAATTTTGGGCAAAAATGCAGAAATTTCCCTTATTTTGGGGCAAAAACACAGTAATGCCCCTAATTTTGGAGCAAAAAGCAGAAATTCCCCTAATTTGTGGGTAAAAATGCAGAAATTCCCCTTATTTTTGGGCAAAAATGCTGAAATTCCCCTTATTTTGGAGCAAAAATGCAGAAATTCCCCTTATTTCAGGTAAAAAAGGCAAAAATCCCGCTAATTTGGGGGCAAATTGCAGAAATTAAACTTAATTTAGGGAAAAAGCCTAGAATTCCCCTTATTTTGTGCCTTAAAGGCAGAAATTCTTATTTTAGGGCAAAAATACAGAAATTCCACTTAATTTTTAGCAAAAATGCAGAAATTTTCCTTAATTTGTGGAAAAATGCAGAAATTTCCCTTATTTTTGTCCAAATAGGCAGAAATTTCTTTTATTTTGAGGCAAAAGCTTAGAAATTTAACTTATTTTAGGATAAAATTGCAGAAACTTCCTTTATTTTGTAGCAAAAATGCAGAAATTCCCATAATTTTGGGGTAAAAAGAAACTAATTTCCCTTATTTTGTAACAAAATTGCAGAAATTTCCCATATTTTGGGGCAAAAATGCAGTAATGCTTCTAATTTTGGGGCAAAATTCAGAAATTTCACTAATTTTGGGGCAAAATTCAGAAATTTCACTAATTTTGGTGCAAAAAGGCAGAAATTCCTATTATTTTGAAGCAAAATGCAGAAATTCCTTTTATTTGGGGAAAAAAGGCAGAAATTCTCCTCATTTTGGGGCAAAAAGGCAGAAATTTCCCTTATTTTTGGGCAAAATTGCAGAAATTTCCCTTATCATGGGACAAAAATCCAGAATTTCCCCTCATTTTAGGTCAAAAAGGCAGAAATTCCGCTAATTTGGGGGCAAATTGCAGATATTAAAATTATTTAAGGGAAGAAGACTGAAATTCCCTTTATTTTGTGCCAAAAAAGCAGAAATTCTTCTTATTTTAGGGCAAAAAGGCAGAAATTCCAATTAATTTTGGGGAAAAATGCAGAAATTTCCCTTATTATGGGGCAAAAACACAGTAATGCCTCTCATTTTGCGGTCAAAATGCAGAAATTCCCCTAATTTTGGGGCAAAAGGCAGAAATCCCCTAATTGTGGGGCAAAATTGCTGAAATTTCCCTTTTTTGGGACAAAATTGCAAAAATTCCTTTTATTTCGGATCAAAATGGCAGAAATACTGCATACTTGGTGTCAAAAATGCAGAAATTACCTTTATTTTAGGGCAAAATGAATGAAATTCCTACTTATTTGCACCAAAAAGGCAGAAAGTCCCCTTATTTTGGGGCAAAAATGCAGAAATTCCCTTTATTTTGGAGGAAAAATGCAGAAGATTCCCTTATTTTGGTGCAAAATTGCATAAATTTCCCTTATTATAGAACAAAAAGGCAGAAATTTCCCTAATTATAGGGCAAAATTGCAGAAATTTCCATTATTTTGGGGAATATTTGCAGAAATTCCCATAATTTTTGGGCAAAATTGCAGAAATTTCCCTTATTTTGGGGCAAAATTTCAGGAATTCTCCTAATTTTGGAAAAAAATTGCAGAAATTCCCTTTATTTTGGAGCAAAAATGCAGAAATTTTCCTTAATTCAGGGCAAAAATACAGAAATTCCTTTTATTTTGGGGCAAAAATGCAGAAATTTCTATTATTTTAGTGCAAAAATACAGAAATTACCCTTATTTAAGGCAAAAAGACTAAATTCCCCTTATTTTAGGGCAAAAAAAACAGAAATTCCCCTTATTTTAGGGCAAAAAGTAAGAAATTCTCCCTTTTTGGGTGGCAAAAATGCAGAAATTTCCCTTAATTTGTGGCAAAAATGCAGATTTTCCCCTTATTTGGGGCTAAAAAGTCAAAAATTTCCCTTATTTTTGTGCAAAAGTATAGAAATTTAAATTATTTTAAAATAATATTGCAGAAATTTCCCTTATTTTGTGGCAAAAATGAAGAAATTCCCATTATTTTGCAATAAAAAGGCAGAAATTCCCTTTATTTTGAAACAAAATTGCAGAAATTTCCTATATTTTGGGGCAAAAATGCAGTAATGCTTCTAATTTCGGGGTAAAATTAGAAAATTCCACAAATTTTGTGGCAAAAAGGCAAAAATTCCACGTATTTTGCGGCAAAATTTCATAAATTTACATTTTTTGGATCAAAAAGGCACAAATTTTCTTTATTTTGAGGCAAATTGCAGAAATTTCCCTTATATTGGGGAAAAAATTCTGTAATGCTTCTAATTTCTGGGCAAAAATCAGAAATTCCATTAATTTTAAGGCAAAAGGCAGAAATTCCCCTTATTGTGGAGCAAAATTGCTGAAATTTCCTTTTTTTGAAAAAAAAATTGCAGAAATTTCCCTTATTTTTGGGCAAAATTGCAGAAATTTCCCTTATCTTGTGGCCAAAATAAAGAAATTCCTTTTTTTTCAGGTCAAAAAGGCAGAAATTACGCTTTCTTGGGGGCAAATTTAAGAAATTACCCTTATTTTAGAGAAAAAGCCTGAAATTCCTCTTATTTTGTGACAAAAAGGCAGAAATTCTTCTTATTTTAGAGCAAAAAGGCAGAAATTTTACATAATTTTGGGCAAAAATGCCGAAATTTCCCTTATTTTGAGGTAAAACACAGTAATGCCCCTAATTTTGGAGCAAAAATGCTGAAATTCCTCTTATTTTGGAGCAAAAATGCAGAAATTTTTCTTATTTTAGGGCAAAAAGACAGAATTTCTCCTTATTTTAGGCCAAAAATACAGAAATTACCCTTATATTAGGCCAAAAATACTAAATTCCCCTTATTTTGGGGCAAAAAGTCAGAAATTCCCCTTATTTTAGGGAAAAAAGGCAGAAATTCCTGTTAATTTTGGGCAAAAATGCAAAACTTTTCCTTAATTTGTGGCAAAAATGCAAAAATTTCTCTTATTTTTGGCCAAATAGGCATAAATTTCTTATATTTTGAGGCAAAAGGTTAGAAATTTAATTTATTTTAGTATAAAATTGCAGAAACTTCCCATATTTTGTAGCAAAAATGCAGAAATTCCCATTATTTTGGGGTAAAAAGGAAAAAATTTCCCATATTTTAGAACAAAATTGCAGAAATTTCCTATATCTTGGGGCAAAAATGCAGTAATGCTTCTAATTTTAGGGCAAATATCAGAAATTTCACTAATTTTGAGGTAAAATTCAGAAATTTCACTAATTTTGGGGAAAAAAGGCAGAAATTCTTATTACTTAGGGGCAAAAATGCAGAAATTCCTTGTATTTGGGGGCAAAAAGGCAGAAATTCTCTTCATTTTGGGGCAAAAAGGCAGAAATTTCCCTTATTTTTGGGCAAAATTGCAGAAATTTCCCTTATCATGGGACAAAAATCCAGAAATTCTCCTCATTTTATGTCAAAAAGGCAGAAATTTCGCTAATTTGATCGCCAATTGCATATATTAAACTTATTTAAGGGAAGAAGACTGAAATTCCCCTTATTTTGTGACAAAAAAGCAGAAATTCTTCTTATTTTAGGGCAAAAAGGCAGAAATTCCAATTAATTTTGGGGAAATTGCAGAAATATAACGTATTTTGGGGCAAAAACACAGTAATGCCTCTAATTTTGCGGCAAAAATGCAGAAATTCCCCTAATTTTGGGGCAAAAGGCAGAAATTTCCCTTATTGTGGGGCAAAATTGATGAAATTTCCCTTTTTTTGGGAAAAATTGCAGAAATTTCTCTTATTTTGGGGCAAAATTGCAGAATTTACCTTTATTTCGGGTCAAAAATGCAGAAATACCTCATACTTGGTGTCAAAATGTAGAAATTACCCTTATTTTAGGGCAAAAAGACTGAAATTCCCTCTTTTTTGCGCCAAAGAGGCAGAAATTCCTTTTATTTAGCGGCAAAAATGCTGAAATTCCCCTTATTTTGGAACAAAATTGTAGAAATTCCTTTTTTTTTTTTGTTTCAAAAAGGCAGAAATTCCTTTTATTTTGGAGCAAAAATGCAGAAAATTTTCTTATTTTTGTGCAAAATTGCATAAATTTTCCTTATTATAGGGTAAAAAAAAAGAAATTCCTCTAATTATAGGGCAAAATTGCAGAAATTTGCCTTATTTTGGGGCAAAAATGCAGAAATTTCCCTAATTTTTGGGCAAAATTGCAGAAATTTCCTTTATTTTCAGGCAAAATTGCAGAAATTCCCCTAATTTTGTGTCAAAATTGCAGAAAATGCCTTTATTTTTGAGCAAAAATGCAGAAAATCAACATTAATTTGGAGCAAAATTGCAGAAACTCCTCTTATTTTGGGGCAAAAAGGCAAAAATTCTCCTATTTTGGGGCAAAAGGCAGAAATTTCCCTTATTTTTGGGCAAAATTGCAGAAATTTTTTTTATCATGAGACAAAAATCCAGAAATTTCCCTTATTTCAGGTCAAAAAGGCAGAAAGTCCGCTAATTTGGGGGCAAATTCCAGAAATTACCCTAATTATAGGGAAAAAGCCTGAAATTCCCCTTTTTTTGGGCAAAAATGCAGAAATTTCCCTTAATTTGGGACAAAAATGCAGATTTTTCCCCTTATTTGGGGCAAAAAAGGCAGAAAATTCCCTTATTTTGGTGCAAAAGTATAGAAATTTAACTTATTTTAGGATAATATTGCAGAATTTTCCCTTATTTTGTGGCAAAAATGAAGAAATTCCCATTATTTTGTAGTAAAAACGCAGAAATTCCCATTATTTTGTAACAAAATTGAAATAACTTTCCATATTTGAGGCAAAAATGCAGTAATGCTTCTAATTTTGGGGCAAAATTCAGAAATTCCACTAATTTTGGTGCAAAAAGGCAGAAATTCCACTTATTTTGCGGCAAAAATTCAGAAATTTCCCTTTTTTGGGTCAAAAAAGCAGAAATTTCCTTTATTTTGAGGCAAATTGCAGAAATTTCCCTTATTTTGGGGCAAAAATTCTGTAATGCTTCTAATATTGGGGCAAAAATGAGAAATTCCATTAATTTTGGGGCAATAAGGAATAAATTCCCCTTATTGTGGGCAAAAGTGCAGAAATTTCCCTTTTTTTTTTTTTCAAAAAGGCAGAAATTCCCTTTTATTTTGGAGGAAAAATGCAGAAGATTCCCTTATTTTGGTGCAAAATTGCATAAATTTCCCTTATTATAGAGCAAAAAGGCAGAAATTCCCCTAATTATAGGGCAAAATTGCAGAAATTTCCCTTATTTTGGGGCAAAATTGCAGAAATTCCCCTAATTTTGGAAAAAAATTGCAGAAATTCCCATAATTTTGGAGCAAAAATGCAGAAATTTTCATTAATTCAGGGCAAAAATACAGAAATTCCCCTTATTTTGGGGCAAAAATGCAGAAATTTTTCTTATTTTAGGGCAAAAATACAAAAATTACCCTTATTTAAGGCAAAAAGACTAAATTCCCCTTATTTTAGGGCAAAAAAACAGAAATTCCCCTTATTTTAGGGCATAAAGTAAGAAATTCTCCTTTTTTGGTTGGCAAAAATGCAGAAATTTCCCTTAATTTGTGGCAAAAATGCAGATTTTCCCATTATTTGGGGCTAAAAAGGCAAAAATTTCCCTTATTTTTGTGCAAAAGTATAGAAATTTAACTTATTTTAAAATAATATTGCAGAAATTTCCCTTATTTTGTGGCAAAAATGAAGAAATTCCCATTATTTTGCAATAAAAAGGCAGAAATTCCATTTATTTTGAAACAAAATTACAGAAATTTCCTATATTTTGGGGCAAAAATGCAGTAATGCTTCTAATTTCGGGGAAAAATTAGGAAATTTCACAAATTTTGTGGCAAAAACGCAAAAATTCCACGTATTTTGTGGCAAAATTTCAGAAATTTCCATTTTTTGGATCAAAAAGGCACAAATTTTCTTTATTTTGAGGCAAGTTGCAGAAATTTCCCTTATTTTGGGGCAAAAATTCTGTAATGCTTCTAATTTCTGGGCAAAAATCAGAAATTCCATTAATTTTGAGGCAAAAGGCAGAAATTCCACTTATTGTGGAGCAAAATTGCTGAAATTTCCCTTTTTTGGAACAAAATTGCAGAAATTTCCCTTATTTTTGGGCAAAATTGCAGAAATTTCCCTTATCTTGTGGCCAAAATACAGAAATTCCTTTTTTTTCAGGTCAAAAATGCAGAAATTACACTTTCTTGGGGGCAAATTTTAGAAATTACCCTTATTTTAGAGAAAAAGCCTGAAATTCCTCTTATTTTGTGACAAAAAGGAAGAAATTCTTTTTATTTTAGAGGAAAAAGGCAGAAATTCCACATAATTTTGGGCAAAAATGCCGAAATTTCCCTTATTTTGAGGTAAAACACAGTAATGCCCCTAATTTTGGAGCAAAAATGCTGAAATTCCCCTTATTTGGAGCAAAAATGCAGAAATTTTTTTATTTTAGGGCAAAAAGACAGAATTTCTCCTTATTTTAGGCCAAAAATACAGAAATTACCCTTATATTAGGCCAAAAATACTAAATTCCCCTTATTTTGGGGCAAAAAGGCAGAAATTCCTTTTATTTTAGAGAAAAAAGGCAGAAATTCCCCTTATTGTGGGGCAAAATTGATGAAATTTCCCTTTTTTGGGAAAAAATTGCAGAAATTTCTCTTATTTTGGGGCAAAATTGCAGAATTCACTCTTATTTCGGGTCAAAAATGCAGAAATACCTCATACTTGGTGTCAAAATGTACAAATTACCCTTAATTTAGGGCAAAAAGACTGAAATTCCCTTTTTTTTTGCGCCAAAGAGGCAGAAATTCCTCTTATTTAGAGGCAAAAATGCTGAAATTCCCCTTATTTTGGAACAAAATTGTTGAAATTCCTTTTTTTTTGTTTCAAAAAGGCAGAAATTCCTTTTATTTTGGAGCAAAAATGCAGAAAATTTTCTTATTTTGGTGCAAAATTGCATAAATTTTCTTTATTATAGGGTAAAAAGGCAGAAATTCCTCTAATTATAGGGCAAAATTGCAGAAATTTGCCTTATTTTGGGGCAAAAATGCAGAAATTCCCCTAATTTTGGGGCAAAATTGCAGAAATTTCCTTTATTTTCAGGCAAAATTGCAGAAATTCCCCTAATTTTGTGTCAAAATTGCAGAAAATGCCTTTATTTTTGAGCAAAAATGCAGAAAATCAACATTAATTTGGAGCAAAATTGCAGAAACTCCTCTTATTTTGGGGCAAAAAGGCAAAAATTCTCCTTATTTTGGGGTAAAAGGCAGAAATTTCCCTTATTTTTGGGCAAAATTGCAGAAATTTCCCTTATCATGAAAAAAAATCCAGAAATTTCCCTTATTTCAGGTCAAGAAGGCAGAAATTCCGCTAATTTGGGAGCAAATTCCAGAAATTACCCTAATTATAAAGAAAAAGCCTGAAATTCCCCTTTTTTTTGGGCAAAAATGCAGAAATTTCCCTTAATTTGGGGCAAAAATGCAGATTTTTCCCCTTATTTTGGGCAAAAATGGCAGAAATTTCCCTTATTTTGGTGCAAAAGTATAGAAATTTAACTTATTTTAGGATAATATTGCAGAATTTTTCCTTATTTTGTGGCAATAATGAAGAAATTTCCATTATTTTGTGGTAAAAATGCAGAAATTCCCATTATTTTGGAACAAAATTGAAATAACTTTCCATATTTGAGGCAAAAATGCAGTAATGCTTCTAATTTTGGGGCAAAATTCAGAAATTCCACTAATTTTGGTGCAAAAAGGCAGAAATTCCACTAATTTTGCGGCAAAAATTCAGAAATTTCCCTTTTCTGGGTCAAAAAAGCAGAAATTTCCTTTATTTTGAGGCAAATTGCAGAAATTTCCCTTATTTTGGGGCAAAAATTCTGTAATGCTTCTAATTTTGGGGCAAAAATGAGAAATTCCATTAATTTTGGGGCAAAAAGGAAGAAATTCCACTTATTGTGGGCAAACGTGCAGAAATTTCCCTTTTTTTGTTTCAAAAAGGCAGAAATTCCCTTTATTTTAAAGGAAAAATGCAGAAGATTCCCTTATTTTGGTGCAAATTGCATAAATTTCCCTTATTATAGGGCAAAAAGGCAAAAATTCCCCTAATTATAGGGCAAAATTGCAGAAATTTCCCTTATTTTGGGGCAAAATTGCAGAAATTCCCCTAATTTTGGAAAAAAATTGCAGAAATTCCCATAATTTTGGATAAAAAATGCAGAAATTTTAATTAATTCAGGGCAGAAATACAGAAATTCCCCTTATTTTGGGGCAAAAATGCAGAAATTTCTCTTATTTTAGGGCAAAAATACAGAAATTACCCTTATTTAAGGCAAAAACACTAAATTCCCCTTATTTTAGGGCAAAAAAACAGAAATTCCCCTTATTTTAGGGCAAAAAGTAAGAAATTCTCCCTTTTTGGGAAGCAAAAATGCAGAAATTTCCCTTAATTTGTGGCAAAAATGCAGATTTTCCTTTTATTTGGGGCTAAAAAGTCAAAAATTTCCCTTATTTTTGTGCAAAAGTATAGAAATTTAACTTATTTTAAAATAATATTGCAGAAATTTCCCTTATTTTGTGGCAAAAATGAAGAAATTCCCATTATTTTGCAATAAAAAGGCAGAAATTCCATTTATTTTGAAACAAAATTGCAGAAATTTCCTATATTTTGGGGCAAAAATGCAGTAATGCTTCTAATTTCAGGGAAAAATTAGGAAATTTCAAAAATTTTGTGGCAAAAACGCAAAAATTCCACGTATTTTGTGGCAAAATTTCAGAAATTTCCATTTTTTGGATCAAAAAGGCACAAATTTTCTTTATTTTGAGGCAAATTGCAGAAATTTCCCTTATTTTGGGGCAAAAATTCTGTAATGCTTCTAATTTCTGGGCAAAAATCAGAAATTCCATTAATTTTGAGGCAAAAGGCAGAAATTCCCCTTATTGTGGAGCAAAATTGCTGAAATTTCACTTTTTTGGAACAAAATTGCAGAAATTTCCCTTATTTTTGGGCAAAATTGCAGAAATTTTCCTTATCTTGTGGCCAAAATACAGAAATTCCTTTTTTTTCAGGTCAAAAAGGCAGAAATTACGCTTTCTTGGGAGCAAATTTTAGAAATTACCCTTATTTTAAAGAAAAAGCCTGAAATTCCTCTTATTTTGTGACAAAAAGGAAGAAATTCTTTTTATTTTAGAGAAAAAAGGCAGAAATTCCACATAATTTTGGGCAAAAATGCCGAAATTTCTCTTATTTTGAGGTAAAACACAGCAATGCCCCTAATTTTGGAGCAAAAATGCTGAAATTCCCCTTATTTTGGAGCAAAAATGCAGAAATTTTTTTATTTTAGGGCAAAAAGACAGAATTTCTCCTTATTTTAGGCCAAAAATACAGAAATTACCCCTATATTAGGCCAAAAATACTAAATTCCACATATTTTGGGGTAAAAAGGCAGAAATTCCCCTTATTTTAGAGAAAAAAGGCAGAAATTCCCGTTAATTTTGGGCAAAAATGCAGAAATTTTCCTTAATTTGTGGCAAAAATGCAAAAATTTCTCTTATTTTTGGCCAAATAGGCAGAAATTTCTTATATTTAAGACAAAAGGTTAGAAATTTAATTTATTTTAGTATAAAATTGCAGAAACTTCCCTTATTTTGTAGCAAAAATGCAGAAATTCCCATTATTTTGGGGTAAAAATGAAGAAATTTCCCATATTTTGGAACAAAATTGCAGAAATTTCCTATATTTTGGGGCAAAAATGCAGTAATGCTTCTAATTTTAGGGCAAATATAAGAAATTTCACTAATTTTTGGGCAAAATTCAGAAATTTCACTTATTTTGGGGAAAAGGCAGAAATTCTTAATATTTAGGGGCAAAAATGCAGAAATTTCTTCTATTTGGGGGCAAAAAGGCAGAAATTCTCCTCATTTTGGGGCAAAATTGCAGAAATTTTCCTTATATTTGGGCAAAATTGCAGAAATTTTCCTTATCATGGGACAAAAATCCAGAAATTCCCCTCATTTTACGTCAAAATGCAGAAATTCCGCTAATTTGATCACCAATTGCAGATATTAAATTTATTTAACAGAAGAAGACTGAAATTCCCCTTATTTTGTGCCAAAAAAGCAGAAATTCTTCTTGTTTTAGGGCAAAAAGGCAGAAATACCAATTAATTTTGGGGAAAATGCAGAAATTTAACGTATTTTGGGGCAAAAACACAGTAATGCCCCTAATTTTGCAGCAAAAATGCAGAAATTCCACTAATTTTGGGGCAAAATACAGAATTTCCCCTTATTGTGGGGCAAAATTGCTGAAATTTCCTTTTTTTGGGACAAAATTGGAGAAATTTTTCTTATTTTTGGGCAAAATTGCAGAATTCAACCTTATTTCGGGTCAAAAATGCAGAAATACCTCATACTTGGTGTCAAAATGTAGAAATTACCCTTATTTTAGGGCAAAAAGACTGAAATTCCCTCTTTTTTGAGCCAAACAGGCAGAATTTCCTCTTATTTAGGGGCAAAAATGCTGAAATCCCCCGTATTTTGGAACAAAATTGTAGAAATTCCTTTTTTTTTTTGTTTCAAAAAGGCAGAAATTCCTTTTATTTTGGAGCAAAAATGCGGAAAATTTTCTTATTTTGGTGCAAAATTGCATAAATTTTCCTTATTATAGGGTAAAAAGGCAGAAATTCCTCTAATTATAGGGCAAAATTTCAGAAATTTGCCTTATTTTGGAACAAAAATGCAGAAATTCCCCTAATTTTGTGTCAAAATTGCAGAAAATGCCTTTATTTTGGAGCAAAAATGCAGAAAATCAACATTAATTTGGAGCAAAATTGCAGAAACTCCTCTTATTTTGGGGCAAAAAGGCAAAAATTCTCCTTATTTTGGGGCAAAAGGCAGAAATTTTCCTTATTTTTGGGCAAAATTGCAGAAATTTCCCTTATCATGGGACAAAAATCCAGAAATTTCCCTTATTTCATGTCAAAAAGGCAGAAATTCCGCTAATTTGGGGGCAAATTCCAGAAATTACCCTAATTATAGGGAAAAAGCCTGAAATTCCCCTTTTTTGGGCAAAAATGCAGAAATTTCCCTTAATTTGGGGCAAAAATGCAGATTTTTCCCATTATGTGGGGCCAAAAAGGCAGAAATTTCCCTTATTTTGTTGCAAAAGTATAGAAATTTAACATATTTTAGGATAATATTGCAGAATTTTCCCTTATTTTGTGGCAAAAATGAAGAAATTCCCATTATTTTGTGGTAAAAACGCAGAAATTCCCATTATTTTGGAACAAAATTGAAATAACATTCCATATTTAAGGCAAAAATGCAGTAATGCTTCTAATTTTGGGGCAAAATTCAGAAATTCCACTAATTTTGGTGCAAAAAGGCAGAAATTCCACTTATTTTGCGGCAAAAATTCAGAAATTTCCCTTTTTTGGGTCAAAAAAGCCGAAATTTCCTTTATTTTGAGGCAAATTGCAGAAATTTCCCTTATTTTGGGGCAAAAATTCTGTAATGCTTCTAATTTTGGGGCAAAAATGAGAAATTCCATTAATTTTGAGGCAAAAAGGAAGAAATTCCCCTTATTGTGGGTAAAATTGCAGAAATTCCCCTTTTTTTGTTTCAAAAAGGCAGAAATTCCCTTTATTTTGGAGGAAAAATGCAGAAGATTCCCTTATTTTGGTGCAAAATTGCATAAATTTCCCCTATTATAGGGCAAAAAAACAGAAATTCCCCTTATTTTAGGGCAAAAAGTAAGAAATTCTCTATTTTTGGTGGCAAAAATGCAGAAATTTCCCTAAATTTGTGGCAAAAATGCAGATTTTCCCCTTATTTGGGGCTAAAAAGTCAAAAATTTCCCTTATTTTTGTGCAAAATTATAGAAATTCAACTAATTTTAAAATAATATTGCAGAAATTTCTCTTATTTTGTGGCAAAAATGAAGAAGTTCCCATTATTTTGAAATAAAAAGGCAGAAATTCCCTTTATTTTGAAACAAAATTGCAGAAATTTCCTATATTTTGGGGCAAAAATGCAGTAATGCTTCTAATTTCGGGGGAAAATTAGGAAATTCCACAAATTTTGTGGCAAAAAGGCAAAAATTCCACTTATTTTGCGGCAAAATTTCAGAAATTTCCATTTTTTGGATCAAAAAGGCACAAATTTTCTTTATTTTGAGGCAAATTGCAGAAATTTCCCTTAATTTGGGGCAAAAATTCTGTAATGCTTTTAATTTCTGGGCAAAAATCAGAAATTCCATTAATTTTGGGGCAAAGGGCAGAAATTCCCCTTATTGTGCAGCAAAATTGCTGAAATTTCCCTTTTTTGGAACAAAATTGCAGAAATTTCCCTTATCTTGTGGCCAAAATACAGAAATTCCTTTTTTTTCTGGTCAAAAAGGCAGAAATTACGCTTTCTTGGGGGCAAATTTTAGAAATTACCCTTATTTTAGAGAAAAAGCCTTAAATTCCTCTTATTTTGTGACAAAAAGGCAGAAATTCTTCTTATTTTAGAGCAAAAAAACAGAAATTCCACATAATTTTGGGCAAAAATGTCGAAATTTCCCTTATTTTGAGGTAAACCACAGTAATGACCCTAATTTTGGAGCAAAAATGCTGAAATTCCTATTATTTTGAAGCAAAAATGCAGAAATTTTTCTTATTTTAGGGAGAAAAGAAAGAATTTCTCCTTATTTTAGGCCAAAAATACAGAAATTACCCTTATATTAGGCAAAAAATACTAAATTCCCCTTATTTTGGGGCAAAAAGGCAGAAATTCCCCTTATTTTAGGAAAAAAAAGGCAGAAATTCCCATTAATTTTGGGCAAAAATGCTGAAATTTTCCTTAATTTGGGGCAAAAATGCAAAAATTTCTCTTATTTTTGGCCTAATAGGCAGAAATTTCTTATATTTTGAGGCAAAAGGATAGAAATTTAATTTATTTTAGTATTAAATTGCAGAAACTTCCCTTATTTTGTAGCAAAAATGCAGAAATTCCCATTATTTTGGGGTAAAAAGGAAGAAATTTCCCATATTTTTGAACAAAATTGCAGAAATTTCCTATATTTTGGGGCAGAAATGCAGTAATGCTTCTAATTTTAGGGCAAATATCAGAAATATCACTAATTTTGGGGCAAAATTCAGAAATTTCACTAATTTTGGGGAAAAAGGCAGAAATTCTTATTATTTTGGGGCAAAAATGCAGAAATTCCTTCTATTTGGGGGCAAAAAGGCAGAAATTCTCCTCATTTTGGGGCAAAAAAGCAGAAATTTCCCTTATTTTTGGGCAAAATTGCAGAAATTTCCCTTATCATGAGACAAAAATCCAGAAATTCCCCTCATTTTAGGTCAAAAGGCAGAAATTCTGCTAATTTTATCGCCAATTGCAGATATTAAACTTATTTAAGAGAAGAAGACTGAAATTCTCCTTATTTTGTGATAAAAAAGCAGAAATTCTTCTTATTTTAGGGCAAAAAGGCAGTAATTCCAATTAATTTTGAAGAAAAATGCAGAAATTTAACGTATTTTTGGGCAAAAACACAGTAATGCCCCTAATTTTGCGGCAAAAATGCAGAAATTCCCCTAATTTTGGGGCAAAAGGCAGAAATTCCCCTTATTGTGGGGCAAAATTGCTGAAATTTCCCTTTTTTGGGACAAAATTGCAGAAATTTCTCTTATTTTGGGGCAAAATTGCAGAATTCACCCTTATTTCGGGTCAAAAATGCAATAATACCTCATACTTGGTTTCAAAATGTAGAAATTACCCTTATTTTAGGGCAAAAAGACTGAAATTCCCACTTTTTTGCGCCAAAGAGGCAGAAATTTCTCTTATTTAGGGGCAAAAATGCTGAAATTCCCCTTATTTTGGAACAAAATTGTAGAAATTCCTTTTTTTTTTCAAAAAGGCAGAAATTCCTTTTATTTTGGAGCAAAAATGCAGAAAATTTTCTTATTTTGGTGCAAAATTGCATAAATTTTCCTTATTATAGGGTAAAAAGGCAGAAATTCCTCTAATTATAGGACAAAATTGCAGAAATTTGCCTTATTTTGGGGCAAAAATGCAGAGATTCCCCTAATTTTGGAACAAAATTGCAGAAATTTCCTTTATTTTCAGGCAAAATTGCAGAAATTCCCCTAATTTTGTGTCAAAATTGCAGAAAATGCCTTTATTTTGGAGCAAAAATGCAGAAAATCAACATTTATTTGGAGCAAAATTGCAGAAACTCCTATTATTTTGGGGCAAAAAGGCAATAATTCTTCTTATTTTGGGGCAAAAGGCAAAAATTTCCCTTATTTTTGGGCAAAATTGCAGAAATTTCCCTTATCATGGGACAAAAATCCAGAAATTTTTCTTATTTCAGGTCAAAAAGGAAGAAATTCTGCTAATTGGTGGGAAATTCCAGAAATTACCCTAATTATAGGTAAAAAGCCTGAAATTCCCCTTTTTTTGGGCAAAAATGCAGAAATTTCCCTTAATTTGGGGCAAAAATTCAGATTTTTACCCTTATTTGGGGCCAAAAAGGCAGAAATTTTCCTTATTTTGGTGCAAAAGTATAGAAATTTAAAATATTTTAGGATAATATTGCAGATTTTTCCCTTATTTTGTGGCAAAAATGAAGAAATTCCCATTATTTTGCGGTAAAAACGCAGAAATTCCCATTATTTTGGAACAAAATTGAAATAACTTTCTATATTTGAGGCAAAAATGCAGTAATGCTTCTAATTTTGGGGCAAAATTCAAAAATTCCACTAAATTTGGTGCAAAAAGGCAGAAATTCCACTTATTTTGCAGCAAAAATTCAGAAAATTCCCTTTTTTGGTCAAAAAAGCAGAAATTTCCTTTATTTTGAGGCAAATTGCAGAAATTTCCCTTATTTTGGGGCAAAAATTCTGTAATGCTTCTAATTTTGAGGCAAAAATGAGAAATTCCATTAATTTTGGGGCAAAAAGGAAGAAATTCCCCTTATTGTGGGCAAAATTGCAGAAATTTCCCTTTTTGGGACAAAATTGCAGAAATTTCCATTATTTTTGGGCAAAATTGCAGAAATTATCCTTATCTTGTTGCCAAAATATAGAAATTCCTTTTATTTCAGGTCAAAAAGGCAGAAATTACGCTTTCTTGAGGGCAAATTTTAGAAATTACCCTTATTTTAAAGAAAAAGCCTGAAATTCCTCTTATTTTGTGCCAAAAAAGCAGAAATTTTTCTTATTTTAGAGCAAAAAGGCCGAAATTCCACATAATTTTGGGCAAAAATGCAGAAATTCCACTTAATTTTGAGCAAAAATGCAGAAATTTTCCTTAATTTGTGGAAAAATGCAGAAATTTCCCTTATTTTTGGCCAAATAGGCAGAAATTTCTTTTATTTTGAGGCAAAAGCTTAGAAATTTAACTTATTTTAGGATAAAATTGCAGAAACTTCCATTATTTTGTAGCAAAAATGCAGAAATTCCCATTATTTTGTGGTAAAAAGAAATTAATTTCCTTTATTTTGTAACAAAATTGCAGAAATTTCCCATATTTTGGTGCAAAAATGTAGTAATGCTTCTAATATGGGGCAGAATTGAGAAATTTCACTAATTTTGGGGCAATTTCAGAAATTTCACTAATTTTGGTGCAAAAATGCAGAAATTTCCATTATTTTGAGGTAAAACACAGTAATGCCCATAATTTTGGAGCAAAAAGGCTGAAATTCCCCTTATTTTGGAGCAAAAATGCAGAAATTTTTCTTATTTTACGACAAAAAGACAGAATTTCTCCTTATTTTAGGCCAAAAATACAGAAATTGCCCATGTATTAGGCCAAAAATACTAAATTCCCCTTATTTGGGGGCAAAAAGGCAGAAATTCCCCTTATTTTAGGGAAAAAAGGCCGAAATTCTCGTTAATTTTGGGCAAAAATGCAGAAATTTTCCTTAATTTGTGGCAAAAATGCAGAAATTTCTCTCATTTTTGGTCTAATAGGCAGAAATTTCTTATATTTTGAGGCAAAAGGTTAGAAATTTAACTTATTTTAGTATAAAATTGCAGAAACTTCCCTTATTTTGTAGCAAAAGGCAGAAATTCCCATTATTTTGGGGTAAAAAGGAAGAAATTTCCCTTATTTTGGAACAAAATTGCAGAAATTTCCTATATTTTGGGGCAAAAATGCAGTAATGCTTCTAATTTTAGGGCAAATATAAGAAATTTCACAAATTTGGGGGCAAAATTCAGAAATTTCACTAATTTTGGGGCAAAAAGACAGAAATTCTTATTATATTGGGGCAAAAATGCAGAAATTCTTTCTATTTGGGGGCAAAAAGGCAGAAATTCTCCTCATTTTGGGGCAAAAAGGCAGAAATTTCCCTTATTTTTGGGCAAAATTGCAGAAATTTCCTTTATCATGGGACAAAAATCCAGAAATTCCCCCCATTTTAGGTCAAAAAGGCAGAAGTTCTGCTAATTTGATCGCCAATTGCAGATATTAAACTTATTTAAGGGAAAAAGACTGAAATTCCCCTTATTTTGTGCCAAACAAGCAGAAATTCTTCTTATTTTATGGCAAAAAGGCAGAAATTCCAATTAATTTTGGGGACAAATGAAGAAATTTAACGTATTTTGGGGCAAAAACACAGTAATGCCCCTAATTCTGCGGCAAAAAATGCAGAAATTCCCCTAATTTTGGGGCAAAAGGCAGAAATTTCCCTTATTTTTGGGCAAAATTGCAGAAATTTCCCTTATCATGAGACAAAAATCCAGAAATTTCCCTTATTTCAGGTCAAAAAGGAAGAAATTCCGCTAATTTGGGGGCAAATTCCAGAAATTACCCTAATTATAGGGAAAAAGCCTGAAATTCCCCTTTTTTTGGGCAAAAATGCAGAAATTTCCCTTAATTTGGGGCAAAAATGCAGATTTTTCCCATTATTTGGGGCCAAAAAGGCAGAAATTTCCCTTATTTTGTTGCAAAAGTATAGAAATTTAACATATTTTAGGATAATATTGCAGAATTTTCCCTTATTTTGTGGCAAAAATGAAGAAATTCCCATTATTTTGCGGTAAAAACGCAGAAATTCCCATTATTTTGGAACAAAATTGAAATAACATTCCATATTTGAGGCAAAAATGCAGTAATGCTTCTAATTTTAGGGCAAAATTCAGAAATTCCACTAATTTTGGTGCAAAAAGGCAGAAATTCCACTTATTTTGTGGCAAAAATTCAGAAATTTCCCATTTTTGGGTCAAAAAAGCAGAAATTTCCTTTATTTTGAGGCAAATTGCAGAAATTTCCCTTATTTTGGGGCAAAAATACTGTAATGCTTCTAATTTTGGGGCAAAAATGAGAAATTCCATTAATTTTGGGGCAAAAAGGAAGAAATTCCCCTTATTGTGGGCAACATTGCAGAAATTTCCCTTTTTGGGACAAAATTCCAGAAATTTCCATTATTTTTGGGCAAAATTGCAGAAATTTCCCTTATCTTGTTGCCAAAATATAGAAATTCCTTTTATTTCAGGTCAAAAAGGCAGAAATTACGCTTTCTTGAGGGCAAATTTTAGAAATTACCCTTATTTTAGAGAAAAAGCCTGAAATTCCTCTTATTTTGTGCCAAAAAAGCAGAAATTTTTTTTATTTTAGAGCAAAAAGGCCGAAATTCCACATAATTTTGGGCAAAAATGCAGAAATTCCACTTAATTTTGAGCAAAAATGCAGAAATTTTCCTTAATTTGTGGACAAATGCAGAAATTTTCCTTATTTTTGGCCAAATAGGCAGAAATTTCTTTTATTTTGAGGCAAAAGCTTAGAAATTTAACTTATTTTAGGATAAAATTGCAGAAACTTCCATTATTTTGTAGCAAAAATGCAGAAATTCCCATTATTTTGGGGTAAAAAGAAACTAATTTCCTTTATTTTGTAACAAAATTGCAGAAATTACCCATATTTTGGTGCAAAAATGCAGTAATGCTTCTAATTTTGGGGCAAAATTCAGAAATTTCACTAATTTTGGGGCAAAATTCAGAAATTTCACTAATTTTGGTGCAAAAATGCAGAAATTTCCCTTATTTTGAGGTAAAACACAGTGATGCCCCTAATTTTGGAGCAAAAAGGCTGAAATTCCCCTTATTTTGAAGCAAAAATGCAGAAATTTTTCTTATTTTAGGGCAAAAAGACAGAATTTCTCCTTATTTTAGGCGAAAAATACAGAAATTGCCCTTATATTAGGCCAAAAATACTAAATTCCCCTTATTTTAGGGCAAAAAGGCAGAAATTCCCTTTATTTTAGGGAAAAAAGGCAGAAATTCCCATTAATTTTGGGCAGAAATGCAGAATTTTTCCTTAATTTGTGGCAAAAATGCAGAAATTTCTCTCATTTTTGGCCAAATAGGCAGAAATTTCTTATATTTTGAGGCAAAAGTTTAGAAATTTAACTTATTTTAGTATAAAATTGCAGAAACTTCCCTTATTTTGTAGCAAAAATGCAGAAATTCCCATTATTTGGGGGTAAAAAGGAAGAAATTTCCCTTATTTTGGAACAAAATTGCAGAAATTTGTTATATTTTGGGAAAAAATGCAGTAATGCTTCTAATTTTAGGGCAAATATCAGAAATTTCACTAATTTTGGGGCAAAATTCAGAAATTTCACTAATTTTGGGGCAAAAAGACAGAAATTCTTATTATTTTGGGGCAAAAATGCAGAAATTCCTTCCATTTGGGCGCAAAAAGGCAGAAATTCTCCTCATTTTGGGGCAAAAAGGCAGAAATTTCCCTTATTTTTGGGCAAAATTGCAGAAATTTCCTTTATCATGGGACAAAAATCCAGAAATTCCCCCCATTTTAGGTCAAAAAGGCAGAAGTTCTGCTAATTTGATCGCCAATTGCAGATATTAAACTTATTTAAGGGAAAAAGACTGAAATTCCCCTTATTTTGTGCCAAACAAGCAGAAATTCTTCTTATTTTATGGCAAAAAGGCAGAAATTCCAATTAATTTTGGGGAAAAATGCAGAAATTTAACGTATTTTGGGGCAAAAACACAGTAATGCCCCTAATTCTGCGGCAAAAATGCAGAAATTCCCCTAATTTTGGGCCAAAAGGCAGAAATTTCCCTTATTTTTGGGCAAAATTGCAGAAATTTCCCTTATCATGGGAGAAAAATCCAGAAATTTCCCTTATTTCAGGTCAAAAAGGAAGAAATTCCGCTAATTTGGGGGCAAATTCCAGAAATTACCCTAATTATAGGGAAAAAGCCTGAAATTCCCCTTTTTTTGGGCAAAAATGCAGAAATTTCCCTTAATTTGGGGCAAAAATGCAGATTTTTCCCATTATGTGGGGCCAAAAAGGCAGAAATTTCCCTTATTTTGTTGCAAAAGTATAGAAATTTAACATATTTTAGGATAATATTGCAGAATTTTCCCTTATTTTGTGGCAAAAATGAAGAAATTCCCATTATTTTGCGGTAAAAACGCAGAAATTCCCATTATTTTGGAACAAAATTGAAATAACATTCCATATTTGAGGCAAAAATGCAGTAATGCTTCTAATTTTAGGGCAAAATTCAGAAATTCCATTAATTTTGGTGCAAAAAGGCAGAAATTCCACTTATTTTGTGGCAAAAATTCAGAAATTTCCCTTTTTTGGGTCAAAAAAGCAGAAATTTCCTTTATTTTGAGGCAAATTGCAGAAATTTCCCTTATTTTGGGGCAAAAATACTGTAATGCTTCTAATTTTGGGGCAAAAATGAGAAATTCCATTAATTTTGGGGCAAAAAGGAAGAAATTCCCCTTATTGTGGGCAACATTGCAGAAATTTCCCTTTTTGGGACAAAATTCCAGAAATTTCCATTATTTTTGGGCAAAATTGCAGAAATTTCCCTTATCTTGTTGCCAAAATATAGAAATTCCTTTTATTTCAGGTCAAAAAGGCAGAAATTACGCTTTCTTGAGGGCAAATTTTAGAAATTACCCTTATTTTAGAGAAAAAGCCTGAAATTCCTCTTATTTTGTGCCAAAAAAGCAGAAATTTTTTTTATTTTAGAGCAAAAAGGCCGAAATTCCACATAATTTTGGGCAAAAATGCAGAAATTCCACTTAATTTTGAGCAAAAATGCAGAAATTTTCCTTAATTTGTGGACAAATGCAGAAATTTTCCTTATTTTTGGCCAAATAGGCAGAAATTTCTTTTATTTTGAGGCAAAAGCTTAGAAATTTAACTTATTTTAGGATAAAATTGCAGAAACTTCCATTATTTTGTAGCAAAAATGCAGAAATTCCCATTATTTTGGGGTAAAAAGAAACTAATTTCCTTTATTTTGTAACAAAATTGCAGAAATTACCCATATTTTGGTGCAAAAATGCAGTAATGCTTCTAATTTTGGGGCAAAATTCAGAAATTTCACTAATTTTGGGGCAAAATTCAGAAATTTCACTAATTTTGGTGCAAAAATGCAGAAATTTCCCTTATTTTGAGGTAAAACACAGTGATGCCCCTAATTTTGGAGCAAAAAGGCTGAAATTCCCCTTATTTTGAAGCAAAAATGCAGAAATTTTTCTTATTTTAGGGCAAAAAGACAGAATTTCTCCTTATTTTAGGCGAAAAATACAGAAATTGCCCTTATATTAGGCCAAAAATACTAAATTCCCCTTATTTTAGGGCAAAAAGGCAGAAATTCCCTTTATTTTAGGGAAAAAAGGCAGAAATTCCCATTAATTTTGGCAGAAATGCAGAATTTTTCCTTAATTTGTGGCAAAAATGCAGAAATTTCTCTCATTTTTGGCCAAATAGGCAGAAATTTCTTATATTTTGAGGCAAAAGGTTAGAAATTTAACTTATTTTAGTATAAAATTGCAGAAACTTCCCTTATTTTGTAGCAAAAATGCAGAAATTCCCATTATTTGGGGGTAAAAAGGAAGAAATTTCCCTTATTTTGGAACAAAATTGCAGAAATTTTTTATATTTTGGGAAAAAATGCAGTAATGCTTCTAATTTTAGGGCAAATATCAGAAATTTCACTAATTTTGGGGCAAAATTCAGAAATTTCACTAATTTTGGGGCAAAAAGACAGAAATTCTTATTATTTTGGGGCAAAAATGCAGAAATTCCTTCTATTTGGGCGCAAAAAGGCAGAAATTCTCCTCATTTTGGGGCAAAAAGGCAGAAATTTCCCTTATTTTTGGGCAAAATTGCAGAAATTTCCTTTATCATGGGACAAAAATCCAGAAATTCCCCCCATTTTAGGTCAAAAAGGCAGAAGTTCTGCTAATTTGATCGCCAATTGCAGATATTAAACTTATTTAAGGGAAAAAGACTGAAATTCCCCTTATTTTTTGCCAAACAAGCAGAAATTCTTCTTATTTTATGGCAAAAAGGCAGAAATTCCAATTAATTTTGGGGAAAAATGCAGAAATTTAACGTATTTTGGGGCAAAAACACAGTAATGCCCCTAATTCTGCGGCAAAAATGCAGAAATTCCCCTAATTTTGGGCCAAAAGTCAGAAATTTCCCTTATTTTTGGGCAAAATTGCAGAAATTTCCCTTATCATGGGAGAAAAATCCAGAAATTTCCCTTATTTCAGGTCAAAAAGGAAGAAATTCCGCTAATTTGGGGGCAAATTCCAGAAATTACCCTAATTATAGGGAAAAAGCCTGAAATTCCCCTTTTTTTGGGCAAAAATGCAGAAATTTCCCTTAATTTGGGGCAAAAATGCAGATTTTTCCCATTATGTGGGGCCAAAAAGGCAGAAATTTCCCTTATTTTGTTGCAAAAGTATAGAAATTTAACATATTTTAGGATAATATTGCAGAATTTTCCCTTATTTTGTGGCAAAAATGAAGAAATTCCCATTATTTTGCGGTAAAAACGCAGAAATTCCCATTATTTTGGAACAAAATTGAAATAACATTCCATATTTGAGGCAAAAATGCAGTAATGCTTCTAATTTTAGGGCAAAATTCAGAAATTCCATTAATTTTGGTGCAAAAAGGCAGAAATTCCACTTATTTTGTGGCAAAAATTCAGAAATTTCCCTTTTTTGGGTCAAAAAAGAAGAAATTTCCTTTATTTTGAGGCAAATTGCAGAAATTTCCCTTATTTTGGGGCAAAAATACTGTAATGCTTCTAATTTTGGGGCAAAAATGAGAAATTCCATTAATTTTGGGGCAAAAAGGAAGAAATTCCCCTTATTGTGGGCAACATTGCAGAAATTTCCCTTTTTGGGACAAAATTCCAGAAATTTCCATTATTTTTGGGCAAAATTGCAGAAATTTCCCTTATCTTGTTGCCAAAATATAGAAATTCCTTTTATTTCAGGTCAAAAAGGCAGAAATTACGCTTTCTTGAGGGCAAATTTTAGAAATTACCCTTATTTTAGAGAAAAAGCCTGAAATTCCTCTTATTTTGTGCCAAAAAAGCAGAAATTTTTTTTATTTTAGAGCAAAAAGGCCGAAATTCCACATAATTTTGGGCAAAAATGCAGAAATTCCACTTAATTTTGAGCAAAAATGCAGAAATTTTCCTTAATTTGTGGACAAATGCAGAAATTTCCCTTATTTTTGGCCAAATAGGCAGAAATTTCTTTTATTTTGAGGCAAAAGCTTAGAAATTTAAATTATTTTAGGATAAAATTGCAGAAACTTCCATTATTTTGTAGCAAAAATGCAGAAATTCCCATTATTTTGGGGTAAAAAGAAACTAATTTCCTTTATTTTGTAACAAAATTGCAGAAATTTCCCATATTTTGGTGCAAAAATGCAGTAATGCTTCTAATTTTGGGGCAAAATTCAGAAATTTCACTAATTTTGGGGCAAAATTCAGAAATTTCACTAATTTTGGTGCAAAAATGCAGAAATTTCCCTTATTTTGAGGTAAAACACAGTGATGCCCCTAATTTTGGAGCAAAAAGGCTGAAATTCCCCTTATTTTGAAGCAAAAATGCAGAAATTTTTCTTATTTTAGGGCAAAAAGACAGAATTTCTCCTTATTTTAGGCCAAAAATACAGAAATTGCCCTTATATTAGGCCAAAAATACTAAATTCCCCTTATTTTAGGCAAAAAGGCAGAAATTCCCTTTATTTTTGGGAAAAAAGTCAGAAATTCCCGTTAATTTTGGGCAGAAATGCAGAATTTTTCCTTAATTCGTGGCAAAAATGCAGAAATTTCTCTCATTTTTGGCCAAATAGGCAGAAATTTCTTATATTTTGAGGCAAAAGGTTAGAAATTTAACTTATTTTAGTATAAAATTGCAAAAACTTCCCTTATTTTGTAGCAAAAATGCAGAAATTCCCATTATTTGGGGGTAAAAAGGAAGAAATTTCCCTTATTTTGGAACAAAATTGCAGAAATTTCCTATATTTTGGGGCAAAAATGCAGTAATGCTTCTAATTTTAGGGCAAATATAAGAAATTTCACAAATTTGGGGGCAAAATTCAGAAATTTCACTAATTTTGGGGCAAAAAGACAGAAATTCTTATTATATTGGGGCAAAAATGCAGAAATTCTTTCTATTTGGGGGCAAAAAGGCAGAAATTCTCCTCATTTTGGGGCAAAAAGGCAGAAATTTCCCTTATTTTTGGGCAAAATTGCAGAAATTTCCTTTATCATGGGACAAAAATCCAGAAATTCCCCCCATTTTAGGTCAAAAAGGCAGAAGTTCTGCTAATTTGATCGCCAATTGCAGATATTAAACTTATTTAAGGGAAAAAGACTAAAATTCCCCTTATTTTGTGCCAAACAAGCAGAAATTCTTCTTATTTTATGGCAAAAAGGCAGAAATTCCAATTAATTTTGGGGACAAATGAAGAAATTTGACGTATTTTGGGGCAAAAACACAGTAATGCCCCTAATTCTGCGGCAAAAAATGCAGAAATTCCCCTAATTTTGGGGCAAAAGGCAGAAATTTCCCTTATTTTTGTGCAAAATTGCAGAAATTTCCCTTATCATGGGACAAAAATCCAGAAATTTCCCTTATTTCAGGTCAAAAAGGAAGAAATTCCGCTAATTTGGGGGCAAATTCCAGAAATTAACCTAATTATAGGGAAAAAGCCTGAAATTCCCCTTTTTTTGGGCAAAAATGCAGAAATTTCCCTTAATTTGGGGCAAAAATGCAGATTTTTCCCATTATTTGGGGCCAAAAAGGCAGAAATTTCCCTTATTTTGTTGCAAAAGTATAGAAATTTAACATATTTTAGGATAATATTGCAGAATTTTCCCTTATTTTGTGGCAAAAATGAAGAAATTCCCATTATTTTGCGGTAAAAACGCAGAAATTCCCATTATTTTGGAACAAATTTGAAATAACATTCCATATTTGAGGCAAAAATGCAGTAATGCTTCTAATTTTGGGGCAAAATTCAGAAATTCCATTAATTTTGGTGCAAAAAGGCAGAAATTCCACTTATTTTGCGCCAAAAATTCAGAAATTTCCCTTTTTTGGGTCAAAAAAGCAGAAATTTCCTTTATTTTGAGGCAAATTGCAGAAATTTCCCTTATTTTGGGGCAAAAATACTGTAATGCTTCTAATTTTGGGGCAAAAATGAGAAATTCCATTAATTTTGGGGCAAAAAGGAAGAAATTCCCCTTATTGTGGGCAACATTGCAGAAATTTCCCTTTTTGGGACAAAATTCCAGAAATTTCCATTATTTTTGGGCAAAATTGCAGAAATTTCCCTTATCTTGTTGCCAAAATATAGAAATTCCTTTTATTTCAGGTCAAAAAGGCAGAAATTACGCTTTCTTGAGGGCAAATTTT
Source organism: Micromys minutus (assembly GCF_963924665.1). Taxonomy (NCBI): domain Eukaryota; kingdom Metazoa; phylum Chordata; class Mammalia; order Rodentia; family Muridae; genus Micromys; species Micromys minutus. The sequence continues at coordinate 29,079 of NW_027667339.1, forward strand.
AGAAATTACCCTTATTTTAGAGAAAAAGCCTGAAATTCCTCTTATTTTGTGCCAAAAAAGCAGAAATTTTTTTTATTTTAGAGCAAAAAGGCCGAAATTCCACATAATTTTGGGCAAAAATGCAGAAATTCCACTTAATTTTGAGCAAAAATGCAGAAATTTTCCTTAATTTGTGGACAAATGCAGAAATTTCCCTTATTTTTGGCCAAATAGGCAGAAATTTCTTTTATTTTGAGGCAAAAGCTTAGAAATTTAACTTATTTTAGGATAAAATTGCAGAAACTTCCATTATTTTGTAGCAAAAATGCAGAAATTCCCATTATTTTGGGGTAAAAAGAAACTAATTTCCTTTATTTTGTAACAAAATTGCTGAAATTTCCCATATTTTGGTGCAAAAATGTAGTAATGCTTCTAATTTTGGGGCAAAATTCAGAAATTTCACTAATTTTGGGGCAAAATTCAGAAATTTCACTAATTTTGGTGCAAAAATGCAGAAATTTCCCTTATTTTGAGGTAAAACACAGTGATGCCCCTAATTTTGGAGCAAAAAGGCTGAAATTCCCCTTATTTTGAAGCAAAAATGCAGAAATTTTTCTTATTTTAGGGCAAAAAGACAGAATTTCTCCTTATTTTAGGCCAAAAATACAGAAATTGCCCTTATATTAGGCCAAAAATACTAAATTCCCCTTATTTTATGGCAAAAAGGCAGAAATTCCCTTTATTTTAGGGAAAAAAGGCAGAAATTCCCGTTAATTTTGGGCAGAAATGCAGAATTTTTCCTTAATTCGTGGCAAAAATGCAGAAATTTCTCTCATTTTTGGCCAAATAGGCAGAAATTTCTTATATTTTGAGGCAAAAGGTTAGAAATTTAACTTATTTTAGTATAAAATTGCAGAAACTTCCCTTATTTTGTAGCAAAAATGCAGAAATTCCCATTATTTGGGGGTAAAAAGGAAGAAATTTCCCTTATTTTGGAACAAAATTGCAGAAATTTTTTATATTTTGGGAAAAAATGCAGTAATGCTTCTAATTTTAGGGCAAATATCAGAAATTTCACTAATTTTGGGGCAAAATTCAGAAATTTCACTAATTTTGGGGCAAAAAGACAGAAATTCTTATTATTTTGGGGCAAAAATGCAGAAATTCCTTCTATTTGGGCGCAAAAAGGCAGAAATTCTCCTCATTTTGGGGCAAAAAGGCAGAAATTTCCCTTATTTTTGGGCAAAATTGCAGAAATTTCCTTTATCATGGGACAAAAATCCAGAAATTCCCCCCATTTTAGGTCAAAAAGGCAGAAGTTCTGCTAATTTGATCGCCAATTGCAGATATTAAACTTATTTAAGGGAAAAAGACTGAAATTCCCCTTATTTTGTGCCAAACAAGCAGAAATTCTTCTTATTTTATGGCAAAAAGGCAGAAATTCCAATTAATTTTGGGGAAAAATGCAGAAATTTAACGTATTTTGGGGCAAAAACACAGTAATGCCCCTAATTCTGCGGCAAAAATGCAGAAATTCCCCTAATTTTGGGGCAAAAGGCAGAAATTTCCCTTATTTTTGGGCAAAATTGCAGAAATTTCCCTTATCATGGGACAAAAATCCAGAAATTTCCCTTTATTTCAGGTCAAAAAGGAAGAAATTCCGCTAATTTGGGGGCAAATTCCAGAAATTACCCTAATTATAGGGAAAAAGCCTGAAATTCCCCTTTTTTTGGGCAAAAATGCAGAAATTTCCCTTAATTTGGGGCAAAAATGCAGATTTTTCCCATTATGTGGGGCCAAAAAGGCAGAAATTTCCCTTATTTTGTTGCAAAAGTATAGAAATTTAACATATTTTAGGATAATATTGCAGAATTTTCCCTTATTTTGTGGCAAAAATGAAGAAATTCCCATTATTTTGCGGTAAAAACGCAGAAATTCCCATTATTTTGGAACAAAATTGAAATAACATTCCATATTTGAGGCAAAAATGCAGTAATGCTTCTAATTTTAGGGCAAAATTCAGAAATTCCATTAATTTTGGTGCAAAAAGGCAGAAATTCCACTTATTTTGTGGCAAAAATTCAGAAATTTCCCTTTTTTGGGTCAAAAAAGCAGAAATTTCCTTTATTTTGAGGCAAATTGCAGAAATTTCCCTTATTTTGGGGCAAAAATACTGTAATGCTTCTAATTTTGGGGCAAAAATGAGAAATTCCATTAATTTTGGGGCAAAAAGGAAGAAATTCCCCTTATTGTGGGCAACATTGCAGAAATTTCCCTTTTTGGGACAAAATTCCAGAAATTTCCATTATTTTTGGGCAAAATTGCAGAAATTTCCCTTATCTTGTTGCCAAAATATAGAAATTCCTTTTATTTCAGGTCAAAAAGGCAGAAATTACGCTTTCTTGAGGGCAAATTTTAGAAATTACCCTTATTTTAGAGAAAAAGCCTGAAATTCCTCTTATTTTGTGCCAAAAAAGCAGAAATTTTTTTTTATTTTAGAGCAAAAAGGCCAAAATTCCACATAATTTTGGGCAAAAATGCAGAAATTCCACTTAATTTTGAGCAAAAATGCAGAAATTTTCCTTAATTTGTGGACAAATGCAGAAATTTTCCTTATTTTTGGCCAAATAGGCAGAAATTTCTTTTATTTTGAGGCAAAAGCTTAGAAATTTAACTTATTTTAGGATAAAATTGCAGAAACTTCCATTCTTTTGTAGCAAAAATGCAGAAATTCCCATTATTTTGGGGTAAAAAGAAACTAATTTCCTTTATTTTGTAACAAAATTGCAGAAATTTCCCATATTTTGGTGCAAAAATGCAGTAATGCTTCTAATTTTGGGGCAAAATTCAGAAATTTCACTAATTTTGGGGCAAAATTCAGAAATTTCACTAATTTTGGTGCAAAAATGCAGAAATTTCCCTTATTTTGAGGTAAAACACAGTGATGCCCCTAATTTTGGAGCAAAAAGGCTGAAATTCCCCTTATTTTGAAGCAAAAATGCAGAAATTTTTCTTATTTTAGGGCAAAAAGACAGAATTTCTCCTTATTTTAGGCCAAAAATACAGAAATTGCCCTTATATTAGGCCAAAAATACTAAATTCCCCTTATTTTAGGCAAAAAGGCAGAAATTCCCTTTATTTTAGGGAAAAAAGGCAGAAATTCCCGTTAATTTTAGGCAGAAATGCAGAATTTTTCCTTAATTCGTGGCAAAAATGCAGAAATTTCTCTCATTTTTGGCCAAATAGGCAGAAATTTCTTATATTTTGAGGCAAAAGGTTAGAAATTTAACTTATTTTAGTATAAAATTGCAAAAACTTCCCTTATTTTGTAGCAAAAATGCAGAAATTCCCATTATTTGGGGGTAAAAAGGAAGAAATTTCCCTTATTTTGGAACAAAATTGCAGAAATTTCCTATATTTTGGGGCAAAAATGCAGTAATGCTTCTAATTTTAGGGCAAATATAAGAAATTTCACAAATTTGGGGGCAAAATTCAGAAATTTCACTAATTTTGGGGCAAAAAGACAGAAATTCTTATTATATTGGGGCAAAAATGCAGAAATTCTTTCTTTTTGGGGGCAAAAAGGCAGAAATTCTCCTCATTTTGGGGCAAAAAGGCAGAAATTTCCCTTATTTTTGGGCAAAATTGCAGAAATTTCCTTTATCATGGGACAAAAATCCAGAAATTCCCCCCATTTTAGGTCAAAAAGGCAGAAGTTCTGCTAATTTGATCGCCAATTGCAGATATTAAACTTATTTAAGGGAAAAAGACTGAAATTCCCCTTATTTTGTGCCAAACAAGCAGAAATTCTTCTTATTTTATGGCAAAAAGGCAGAAATTCCAATTAATTTTGGGGACAAATGAAGAAATTTGACGTATTTTGGGGCAAAAACACAGTAATGCCCCTAATTCTGCGGCAAAAAATGCAGAAATTCCCCTAATTTTGGGGCAAAAGGCAGAAATTTCCCTTATTTTTGGGCAAAATTGCAGAAATTTCCCTTATCATGGGACAAAAATCCAGAAATTTCCCTTATTTCAGGTCAAAAAGGAAGAAATTCCGCTAATTTGGGGGCAAATTCCAGAAATTACCCTAATTATAGGGAAAAAGCCTGAAATTCCCCTTTTTTTGGGCAAAAATGCAGAAATTTCCCTTAATTTGGGGCAAAAATGCAGATTTTTCCCATTATTTGGGGCCAAAAAGGCAGAAATTTCCCTTATTTTGTTGCAAAAGTATAGAAATTTAACATATTTTAGGATAATATTGCAGAATTTTCCCTTATTTTGTGGCAAAAATGAAGAAATTCCCATTATTTTGCGGTAAAAACGCAGAAATTCCCATTATTTTGGAACAAATTTGAAATAACATTCCATATTTGAGGCAAAAATGCAGTAATGCTTCTAATTTTGGGGCAAAATTCAGAAATTCCATTAATTTTGGTGCAAAAAGGCAGAAATTCCACTTATTTTGTGGCAAAAATTCAGAAATTTCCCTTTTTTGGGTCAAAAAAGCAGAAATTTCCTTTATTTTGAGGCAAATTGCAGAAATTTCCCTTATTTTGGGGCAAAAATACTGTAATGCTTCTAATTTTGGGGCAAAAATGAGAAATTCCATTAATTTTGGGGCAAAAAGGAAGAAATTCCCCTTATTGTGGGCAACATTGCAGAAATTTCCCTTTTTGGGACAAAATTCCAGAAATTTCCATTATTTTTGGGCAAAATTGCAGAAATTTCCCTTATCTTGTTGCCAAAATATAGAAATTCCTTTTATTTCAGGTCAAAAAGGCAGAAATTACGCTTTCTTGAGGGCAAATTTTAGAAATTACCCTTATTTTAGAGAAAAAGCCTGAAATTCCTCTTATTTTGTGCCAAAAAAGCAGAAATTTTTTTTATTTTAGAGCAAAAAGGCCGAAATTCCACATAATTTTGGGCAAAAATGCAGAAATTCCACTTAATTTTGAGCAAAAATGCAGAAATTTTCCTTAATTTGTGGACAAATGCAGAAATTTTCCTTATTTTTGGCCAAATAGGCAGAAATTTCTTTTATTTTGAGGCAAAAGCTTAGAAATTTAACTTATTTTAGGATAAAATTGCAGAAACTTCCATTATTTTGTAGCAAAAATGCAGAAATTCCCATTATTTTGGGGTAAAAAGAAACTAATTTCCTTTATTTTGTAACAAAATTGCAGAAATTACCCATATTTTGGTGCAAAAATGCAGTAATGCTTCTAATTTTGGGGCAAAATTCAGAAATTTCACTAATTTTGGGGCAAAATTCAGAAATTTCACTAATTTTGGTGCAAAAATGCAGAAATTTCCCTTATTTTGAGGTAAAACACAGTGATGCCCCTAATTTTGGAGCAAAAAGGCTGAAATTCCCCTTATTTTGAAGCAAAAATGCAGAAATTTTTCTTATTTTAGGGCAAAAAGACAGAATTTCTCCTTATTTTAGGCGAAAAATACAGAAATTGCCCTTATATTAGGCCAAAAATACTAAATTCCCCTTATTTTAGGGCAAAAAGGCAGAAATTCCCTTTATTTTAGGGAAAAAAGGCAGAAATTCCCATTAATTTTGGGCAGAAATGCAGAATTTTTCCTTAATTTGTGGCAAAAATGCAGAAATTTCTCTCATTTTTGGCCAAATAGGCAGAAATTTCTTATATTTTGAGGCAAAAGGTTAGAAATTTAACTTATTTTAGTATAAAATTGCAGAAACTTCCCTTATTTTGTAGCAAAAATGCAGAAATTCCCATTATTTGGGGGTAAAAAGGAAGAAATTTCCCTTATTTTGGAACAAAATTGCAGAAATTTTTTATATTTTGGGAAAAAATGCAGTAATGCTTCTAATTTTAGGGCAAATATCAGAAATTTCACTAATTTTGGGGCAAAATTCAGAAATTTCACTAATTTTGGGGCAAAAAGACAGAAATTCTTATTATTTTGGGGCAAAAATGCAGAAATTCCTTCTATTTGGGCGCAAAAAGGCAGAAATTCTCCTCATTTTGGGGCAAAAAGGCAGAAATTTCCCTTATTTTTGGGCAAAATTGCAGAAATTTCCTTTATCATGGGACAAAAATCCAGAAATTCCCCCCATTTTAGGTCAAAAAGGCAGAAGTTCTGCTAATTTGATCGCCAATTGCAGATATTAAACTTATTTAAGGGAAAAAGACTGAAATTCCCCTTATTTTGTGCCAAACAAGCAGAAATTCTTCTTATTTTATGGCAAAAAGGCAGAAATTCCAATTAATTTTGGGGAAAAATGCAGAAATTTAACGTATTTTGGGGCAAAAACACAGTAATGCCCCTAATTCTGCGGCAAAAATGCAGAAATTCCCCTAATTTTGGGCCAAAAGGCAGAAATTTCCCTTATTTTTGGGCAAAATTGCAGAAATTTCCCTTATCATGGGAGAAAAATCCAGAAATTTCCCTTATTTCAGGTCAAAAAGGAAGAAATTCCGCTAATTTGGGGGCAAATTCCAGAAATTACCCTAATTATAGGGAAAAAGCCTGAAATTCCCCTTTTTTTGGGCAAAAATGCAGAAATTTCCCTTAATTTGGGGCAAAAATGCAGATTTTTCCCATTATGTGGGGCCAAAAAGGCAGAAATTTCCCTTATTTTGTTGCAAAAGTATAGAAATTTAACATATTTTAGGATAATATTGCAGAATTTTCCCTTATTTTGTGGCAAAAATGAAGAAATTCCCATTATTTTGCGGTAAAAACGCAGAAATTCCCATTATTTTGGAACAAAATTGAAATAACATTCCATATTTGAGGCAAAAATGCAGTAATGCTTCTAATTTTAGGGCAAAATTCAGAAATTCCATTAATTTTGGTGCAAAAAGGCAGAAATTCCACTTATTTTGTGGCAAAAATTCAGAAATTTCCCTTTTTGGGGTCAAAAAAGCAGAAATTTCCTTTATTTTGAGGCAAATTGCAGAAATTTCCCTTATTTTGGGGCAAAAATACTGTAATGCTTCTAATTTTGGGGCAAAAATGAGAAATTCCATTAATTTTGGGGCAAAAAGGAAGAAATTCCCCTTATTGTGGGCAACATTGCAGAAATTTCCCTTTTTGGGACAAAATTCCAGAAATTTCCATTATTTTTGGGCAAAATTGCAGAAATTTCCCTTATCTTGTTGCCAAAATATAGAAATTCCTTTTATTTCAGGTCAAAAAGGCAGAAATTACGCTTTCTTGAGGGCAAATTTTAGAAATTACCCTTATTTTAGAGAAAAAGCCTGAAATTCCTCTTATTTTGTGCCAAAAAAGCAGAAATTTTTTTTTATTTTAGAGCAAAAAGGCCAAAATTCCACATAATTTTGGGCAAAAATGCAGAAATTCCACTTAATTTTGAGCAAAAATGCAGAAATTTTCCTTAATTTGTGGACAAATGCAGAAATTTCCCTTATTTTTGGCCAAATAGGCAGAAATTTCTTTTATTTTGAGGCAAAAGCTTAGAAATTTAACTTATTTTAGGATAAAATTGCAGAAACTTCCATTATTTTGTAGCAAAAATGCAGAAATTCCCATTATTTTGGGGTAAAAAGAAACTAATTTCCTTTATTTTGTAACAAAATTGCAGAAATTTCCCATATTTTGGTGCAAAAATGCAGTAATGCTTCTAATTTTGGGGCAAAATTCAGAAATTTCACTAATTTTGGGGCAAAATTCAGAAATTTCACTAATTTTGGTGCAAAAATGCAGAAATTTCCCTTATTTTGAGGTAAAACACAGTGATGCCCCTAATTTTGGAGCAAAAAGGCTGAAATTCCCCTTATTTTGAAGCAAAAATGCAGAAATTTTTCTTATTTTAGGGCAAAAAGACAGAATTTCTCCTTATTTTAGGCCAAAAATACAGAAATTGCCCTTATATTAGGCCAAAAATACTAAATTCCCCTTATTTTAGGCAAAAAGGCAGAAATTCCCTTTATTTTAGGGAAAAAAGGCAGAAATTCCCGTTAATTTTGGGCAGAAATGCAGAATTTTTCCTTAATTCGTGGCAAAAATGCAGAAATTTCTCTCATTTTTGGCCAAATAGGCAGAAATTTCTTATATTTTGAGGCAAAAGGTTAGAAATTTAACTTATTTTAGTATAAAATTGCAAAAACTTCCCTTATTTTGTAGCAAAAATGCAGAAATTCCCATTATTTGGGGGTAAAAAGGAAGAAATTTCCCTTATTTTGGAACAAAATTGCAGAAATTTCCTATATTTTGGGGCAAAAATCAGTAATGCTTCTAATTTTAGGGCAAATATAAGAAATTTCACAAATTTGGGGGCAAAATTCAGAAATTTCACTAATTTTGGGGCAAAAAGACAGAAATTCTTATTATATTGGGGCAAAAATGCAGAAATTCTTTCTTTTGGGGGGCAAAAAGGCAGAAATTCTCCTCATTTTGGGGCAAAAAGGCAGAAATTTCCCTTATTTTTGGGCAAAATTGCAGAAATTTCCTTTATCATGGGACAAAAATCCAGAAATTCCCCCCATTTTAGGTCAAAAAGGCAGAAGTTCTGCTAATTTGATCGCCAATTGCAGATATTAAACTTATTTAAGGGAAAAAGACTGAAATTCCCCTTATTTTGTGCCAAACAAGCAGAAATTCTTCTTATTTTATGGCAAAAAGGCAGAAATTCCAATTAATTTTGGGGACAAATGAAGAAATTTGACGTATTTTGGGGCAAAAACACAGTAATGCCCCTAATTCTGCGGCAAAAAATGCAGAAATTCCCCTAATTTTGGGGCAAAAGGCAGAAATTTCCCTTATTTTTGGGCAAAATTGCAGAAATTTCCCTTATCATGGGACAAAAATCCAGAAATTTCCCTTATTTCAGGTCAAAAAGGAAGAAATTCCGCTAATTTGGGGGCAAATTCCAGAAATTAACCTAATTATAGGGAAAAAGCCTGAAATTCCCCTTTTTTTGGGCAAAAATGCAGAAATTTCCCTTAATTTGGGGCAAAAATGCAGATTTTTCCCATTATTTGGGGCCAAAAAGGCAGAAATTTCCCTTATTTTGTTGCAAAAGTATAGAAATTTAACATATTTTAGGATAATATTGCAGAATTTTCCCTTATTTTGTGGCAAAAATGAAGAAATTCCCATTATTTTGCGGTAAAAACGCAGAAATTCCCATTATTTTGGAACAAATTTGAAATAACATTCCATATTTGAGGCAAAAATGCAGTAATGCTTCTAATTTTGGGGCAAAATTCAGAAATTCCACTAATTTTGGTGCAAAAAGGCAGAAATTCCACTTATTTTGCGCCAAAAATTCAGAAATTTCCCTTTTTTGGGTCAAAAAAGCAGAAATTTCCTTTATTTTGAGGCAAATTGCAGAAATTTCCCTTATTTTGGGGCAAAAATACTGTAATGCTTCTAATTTTGGGGCAAAAATGAGAAATTCCATTAATTTTGGGGCAAAAAGGAAGAAATTCCCCTTATTGTGGGCAACATTGCAGAAATTTCCCTTTTTGGGACAAAATTCCAGAAATTTCCATTATTTTTGGGCAAAATTGCAGAAATTTCCCTTATCTTGTTGCCAAAATATAGAAATTCCTTTTATTTCAGGTCAAAAAGGCAGAAATTACGCTTTCTTGAGGGCAAATTTTAGAAATTACCCTTATTTTAGAGAAAAAGCCTGAAATTCCTCTTATTTTGTGCCAAAAAAGCAGAAATTTTTTTTTATTTTAGAGCAAAAAGGCCAAAATTCCACATAATTTTGGGCAAAAATGCAGAAATTCCACTTAATTTTGAGCAAAAATGCAGAAATTTTCCTTAATTTGTGGACAAATGCAGAAATTTCCCTTATTTTTGGCCAAATAGGCAGAAATTTCTTTTATTTTGAGGCAAAAGCTTAGAAATTTAACTTATTTTAGGATAAAATTGCAGAAACTTCCATTATTTTGTAGCAAAAATGCAGAAATTCCCATTATTTTGGGGTAAAAAGAAACTAATTTCCTTTATTTTGTAACAAAATTGCAGAAATTTCCCATATTTTGGTGCAAAAATGCAGTAATGCTTCTAATTTTGGGGCAAAATTCAGAAATTTCACTAATTTTGGGGCAAAATTCAGAAATTTCACTAATTTTGGTGCAAAAATGCAGAAATTTCCCTTATTTTGAGGTAAAACACAGTGATGCCCCTAATTTTGGAGCAAAAAGGCTGAAATTCCCCTTATTTTGAAGCAAAAATGCAGAAATTTTTCTTATTTTAGGGCAAAAAGACAGAATTTCTCCTTATTTTAGGCCAAAAATACAGAAATTGCCCTTATATTAGGCCAAAAATACTAAATTCCCCTTATTTTAGGCAAAAAGGCAGAAATTCCCTTTATTTTAGGGAAAAAAGGCAGAAATTCCCGTTAATTTTGGGCAGAAATGCAGAATTTTTCCTTAATTCGTGGCAAAAATGCAGAAATTTCTCTCATTTTTGGCCAAATAGGCAGAAATTTCTTATATTTTGAGGCAAAAGGTTAGAAATTTAACTTATTTTAGTATAAAATTGCAAAAACTTCCCTTATTTTGTAGCAAAAATGCAGAAATTCCCATTATTTGGGGGTAAAAAGGAAGAAATTTCCCTTATTTTGGAACAAAATTGCAGAAATTTCCTATATTTTGGGGCAAAAATCAGTAATGCTTCTAATTTTAGGGCAAATATAAGAAATTTCACAAATTTGGGGGCAAAATTCAGAAATTTCACTAATTTTGGGGCAAAAAGACAGAAATTCTTATTATATTGGGGCAAAAATGCAGAAATTCTTTCTTTTGGGGGGCAAAAAGGCAGAAATTCTCCTCATTTTGGGGCAAAAAGGCAGAAATTTCCCTTATTTTTGGGCAAAATTGCAGAAATTTCCTTTATCATGGGACAAAAATCCAGAAATTCCCCCCATTTTAGGTCAAAAAGGCAGAAGTTCTGCTAATTTGATCGCCAATTGCAGATATTAAACTTATTTAAGGGAAAAAGACTGAAATTCCCCTTATTTTGTGCCAAACAAGCAGAAATTCTTCTTATTTTATGGCAAAAAGGCAGAAATTCCAATTAATTTTGGGGACAAATGAAGAAATTTGACGTATTTTGGGGCAAAAACACAGTAATGCCCCTAATTCTGCGGCAAAAAATGCAGAAATTCCCCTAATTTTGGGGCAAAAGGCAGAAATTTCCCTTATTTTTGGGCAAAATTGCAGAAATTTCCCTTATCATGGGACAAAAATCCAGAAATTTCCCTTATTTCAGGTCAAAAAGGAAGAAATTCCGCTAATTTGGGGGCAAATTCCAGAAATTACCCTAATTATAGGGAAAAAGCCTGAAATTCCCCTTTTTTTGGGCAAAAATGCAGAAATTTCCCTTAATTTGGGGCAAAAATGCAGATTTTTCCCATTATTTGGGGCCAAAAAGGCAGAAATTTCCCTTATTTTGTTGCAAAAGTATAGAAATTTAACATATTTTAGGATAATATTGCAGAATTTTCCCTTATTTTGTGGCAAAAATGAAGAAATTCCCATTATTTTGCGGTAAAAACGCAGAAATTCCCATTATTTTGGAACAAATTTGAAATAACATTCCATATTTGAGGCAAAAATGCAGTAATGCTTCTAATTTTGGGGCAAAATTCAGAAATTCCATTAATTTTGGTGCAAAAAGGCAGAAATTCCACTTATTTTGTGGCAAAAATTCAGAAATTTCCCTTTTTTGGGTCAAAAAAGCAGAAATTTCCTTTATTTTGAGGCAAATTGCAGAAATTTCCCTTATTTTGGGGCAAAAATACTGTAATGCTTCTAATTTTGGGGCAAAAATGAGAAATTCCATTAATTTTGGGGCAAAAAGGAAGAAATTCCCCTTATTGTGGGCAACATTGCAGAAATTTCCCTTTTTGGGACAAAATTCCAGAAATTTCCATTATTTTTGGGCAAAATTGCAGAAATTTCCCTTATCTTGTTGCCAAAATATAGAAATTCCTTTTATTTCAGGTCAAAAAGGCAGAAATTACGCTTTCTTGAGGGCAAATTTTAGAAATTACCCTTATTTTAGAGAAAAAGCCTGAAATTCCTCTTATTTTGTGCCAAAAAAGCAGAAATTTTTTTTTATTTTAGAGCAAAAAGGCCAAAATTCCACATAATTTTGGGCAAAAATGCAGAAATTCCACTTAATTTTGAGCAAAAATGCAGAAATTTTCCTTAATTTGTGGACAAATGCAGAAATTTCCCTTATTTTTGGCCAAATAGGCAGAAATTTCTTTTATTTTGAGGCAAAAGCTTAGAAATTTAACTTATTTTAGGATAAAATTGCAGAAACTTCCATTATTTTGTAGCAAAAATGCAGAAATTCCCATTATTTTGGGGTAAAAAGAAACTAATTTCCTTTATTTTGTAACAAAATTGCAGAAATTTCCCATATTTTGGTGCAAAAATGCAGTAATGCTTCTAATTTTGGGGCAAAATTCAGAAATTTCACTAATTTTGGGGCAAAATTCAGAAATTTCACTAATTTTGGTGCAAAAATGCAGAAATTTCCCTTATTTTGAGGTAAAACACAGTGATGCCCCTAATTTTGGAGCAAAAAGGCTGAAATTCCCCTTATTTTGAAGCAAAAATGCAGAAATTTTTCTTATTTTAGGGCAAAAAGACAGAATTTCTCCTTATTTTAGGCCAAAAATAAAGAAATTGCCCTTATATTAGGCCAAAAATACTAAATTCCCCTTATTTTATGGCAAAAAGGCAGAAATTCCCTTTATTTTAGGGAAAAAAGGCAGAAATTCCCGTTAATTTTGGGCAGAAATGCAGAATTTTTCCTTAATTCGTGGCAAAAATGCAGAAATTTCTCTCATTTTTGGCCAAATAGGCAGAAATTTCTTATATTTTGAGGCAAAAGGTTAGAAATTTAACTTATTTTAGTATAAAATTGCAAAAACTTCCCTTATTTTGTAGCAAAAATGCAGAAATTCCCATTATTTGGGGGTAAAAAGGAAGAAATTTCCCTTATTTTGGAACAAAATTGCAGAAATTTCCTATATTTTGGGGCAAAAATGCAGTAATGCTTCTAATTTTAGGGCAAATATAAGAAATTTCACAAATTTGGGGGCAAAATTCAGAAATTTCACTAATTTTGGGGCAAAAAGACAGAAATTCTTATTATATTGGGGCAAAAATGCAGAAATTCTTTCTATTTGGGGGCAAAAAGGCAGAAATTCTCCTCATTTTGGGGCAAAAAGGCAGAAATTTCCCTTATTTTTGGGCAAAATTGCAGAAATTTCCTTTATCATGGGACAAAAATCCAGAAATTCCCCCCATTTTAGGTCAAAAAGGCAGAAGTTCTGCTAATTTGATCGCCAATTGCAGATATTAAACTTATTTAAGGGAAAAAGACTGAAATTCCCCTTATTTTGTGCCAAACAAGCAGAAATTCTTCTTATTTTATGGCAAAAAGGCAGAAATTCCAATTAATTTTGGGGAAAAATGCAGAAATTTAACGTATTTTGGGGCAAAAACACAGTAATGCCCCTAATTCTGCGGCAAAAATGCAGAAATTCCCCTAATTTTGGGGCAAAAGGCAGAAATTTTCCTTATTTTTGGGCAAAATTGCAGAAATTTCCCTTATCATGGGACAAAAATCCAGAAATTTCCCTTATTTCAGGTCAAAAAGGAAGAAATTCCGCTAATTTGGGGGCAAATTCCAGAAATTACCCTAATTATAGGGAAAAAGCCTGAAATTCCCCTTTTTTTGGGCAAAAATGCAGAAATTTCCCTTAATTTGGGGCAAAAATGCAGATTTTTCCCATTATGTGGGGCCAAAAAGGCAGAAATTTCCCTTATTTTGTTGCAAAAGTATAGAAATTTAACATATTTTAGGATAATATTGCAGAATTTTCCCTTATTTTGTGGCAAAAATGAAGAAATTCCCATTATTTTGTGGTAAAAACGCAGAAATTCCCATTATTTTGGAACAAAATTGAAATAACATTCCATATTTGAGGCAAAAATGCAGTAATGCTTCTAATTTTGGGGCAAAATTCAGAAATTCCACTAATTTTGGTGCAAAAAGGCAGAAATTCCACTTATTTTGCGGCAAAAATTCAGAAATTTCCCTTTTTTGGGTCAAAAAAGCAGAAATTTCCTTTATTTTGAGGCAAATTGCAGAAATTTCCCTTATTTTGGGGCAAAAATACTGTAATGCTTCTAATTTTGGGGCAAAAATGAGAAATTCCATTAATTTTGGGGCAAAAAGGAAGAAATTCCCCTTATTGTGGGCAACATTGCAGAAATTTCCCTTTTTGGGACAAAATTCCAGAAATTTCCATTATTTTTGGGCAAAATTGCAGAAATTTCCCTTATCTTGTTGCCAAAATATAGAAATTCCTTTTATTTCAGGTCAAAAAGGCAGAAATTACGCTTTCTTGAGGGCAAATTTTAGAAATTACCCTTATTTTAGAGAAAAAGCCTGAAATTCCTCTTATTTTGTGCCAAAAAAGCAGAAATTTTTTTTATTTTAGAGCAACAAGGCCGAAATTCCACATAATTTTGGGCAAAAATGCAGAAATTCCACTTAATTTTGAGCAAAAATGCAGAAATTTTCCTTAATTTGTGGACAAATGCAGAAATTTTCCTTATTTTTGGCCAAATAGGCAGAAATTTCTTTTATTTTGAGGCAAAAGCTTAGAAATTTAACTTATTTTAGGATAAAATTGCAGAAACTTCCATTATTTTGTAGCAAAAATGCAGAAATTCCCATTATTTTGGGGTAAAAAGAAACTAATTTCCTTTATTTTGTAACAAAATTGCAGAAATTTCCCATATTTTGGTGCAAAAATGCAGTAATGCTTCTAATTTTGGGGCAAAATTGAGAAATTTCACTAATTTTGGGGCAAAATTCAGAAATTTCACTAATTTTGGTGCAAAAATGTAGAAATTTCCCTTATTTTGAGGTAAAACACAGTGATGCCCCTAATTTTGGAGCAAAAAGGCTGAAATTCCCCTTATTTTGAAGCAAAAATGCAGAAATTTTTCTTATTTTAGGGCAAAAAGACAGAATTTCTCCTTATTTTAGGCCAAAAATACAGAAATTGCCCTTATATTAGGCCAAAAATACTAAATTCCCCTTATTTTAGGGCAAAAATGCAGAAATTCCCTTTATTTTAGGGAAAAAAGGCAGAAATTCCCATTAATTTTGGGCAGAAATGCAGAATTTTTACTTAATTCGTGGCAAAAATGCAGAAATTTCTCTCATTTTTGGCCAAATAGGCAGAAATTTCTTATATTTTGAGGCAAAAGGTTAGAAATTTAACTTATTTTAGTATAAAATTGCAAAAACTTCCCTTATTTTGTAGCAAAAATGCAGAAATTCCCATTATTTGGGGGTAAAAAGGAAAAAATTTCCCTTATTTTGGAACAAAATTGCAGAAATTTCCTATATTTTGGGGCAAAAATGCAGTAATGCTTCTAATTTTAGGGCAAATATAAGAAATTTCACAAATTTGGGGGCAAAATTCAGAAATTTCACTAATTTTGGGGCAAAAAGACAGAAATTCTTATTATATTGGGGCAAAAATGCAGAAATTCTTTCTATTTGGGGGCAAAAAGTCAGAAATTCTCCTCATTTTGGGGCAAAAAGGCAGAAATTTCCCTTATTTTTGGGCAAAATTGCAGAAATTTCCCTTATCATGGGACAAAAATCCAGAAATTTCCCTTATTTCAGGTCAAAAAGGAAGAAATTCCGCTAATTTGGGGGCAAATTCCAGAAATTACCCTAATTATAGGGAAAAAGCCTGAAATTCCCCTTTTTTTGGGCAAAAATGCAGAAATTTCCCTTAATTTGGGGCAAAAATGCAGATTTTTCCCATTATGTGGGGCCAAAAAGGCAGAAATTTCCCTTATTTTGTTGCAAAAGTATAGAAATTTAACATATTTTAGGATAATATTGCAGAATTTTCCCTTATTTTGTGGCAAAAATGAAGAAATTCCCATTATTTTGTGGTAAAAACGCAGAAATTCCCATTATTTTGGAACAAAATTGAAATAACATTCCATATTTGAGGCAAAAATGCAGTAATGCTTCTAATTTTGGGGCAAAATTCAGAAATTCCACTAATTTTGGTGCAAAAAGGCAGAAATTCCACTTATTTTGCGGCAAAAATTCAGAAATTTCCCTTTTTTGGGTCAAAAAAGCAGAAATTTCCTTTATTTTGAGGCAAATTGCAGAAATTTCCCTTATTTTGGGGCAAAAATACTGTAATGCTTCTAATTTTGGGGCAAAAATGAGAAATTCCATTAATTTTGGGGCAAAAAGGAAGAAATTCCCCTTATTGTGGGCAACATTGCAGAAATTTCCCTTTTTGGGACAAAATTCCAGAAATTTCCATTATTTTTGGGCAAAATTGCAGAAATTTCCCTTATCTTGTTGCCAAAATATAGAAAATCCTTTTATTTCAGGTCAAAAAGGCAGAAATTACGCTTTCTTGAGGGCAAATTTTAGAAATTACCCTTATTTTAGAGAAAAAGCCTGAAATTCCTCTTATTTTGTGCCAAAAAAGCAGAAATTTTTTTTATTTTAGAGCAAAAAGGCCGAAATTCCACATAATTTTGGGCAAAAATGCAGAAATTCCACTTAATTTTGAGCAAAAATGCAGAAATTTTCCTTAATTAATGGACAAATGCAGAAATTTCCCTTTTTTTTGGCCAAATAGGCAGAAATTTCTTTTATTTTGAGGCAAAAGCTTAGAAATTTAACTTATTTTAGGATAAAATTGCAGAAACTTCCATTATTTTGTAGCAAAAATGCAGAAATTCCCATTATTTTGGGGTAAAAAGAAACTAATTTCCTTTATTTTGTAACAAAATTGCAGAAATTTCCCATATTTTGGTGCAAAAATGCAGTAATGCTTCTAATTTTGGGGCAAAATTCAGAAATTTCACTAATTTTGGGGCAAAATTCAGAAATTTCACTAATTTTGGTGCAAAAATGCAGAAATTTCCCTTATTTTGAGGTAAAACACAGTGATGCCCCTAATTTTGGAGCAAAAAGGCTGAAATTCCCCTTATTTTGAAGCAAAAATGCAGAAATTTTTCTTATTTTAGGGCAAAAAGACAGAATTTCTCCTTATTTTAGGCCAAAAATACAGAAATTGCCCTTATATTAGGCCAAAAATACTAAATTCCCCTTATTTTAGGGCAAAAAGGCAGAAATTCCCTTTATTTTAGGGAAAAAAGGCAGAAATTCCCGTTAATTTTGGGCAGAAATGCAGAATTTTTCCTTAATTCGTGGCAAAAATGCAGAAATTTCTCTCATTTTTGGCCAAATAGGCAGAAATTTCTTATATTTTGAGGCAAAAGGTTAGAAATTTAACTTATTTTAGTATAAAATTGCAAAAACTTCCCTTATTTTGTAGCAAAAATGCAGAAATTCCCATTATTTGGGGGTAAAAAGGAAGAAATTTCCCTTATTTTGGAACAAAATTGCAGAAATTTCCTATATTTTGGGGCAAAAATGCAGTAATGCTTCTAATTTTAGGGCAAATATAAGAAATTTCACAAATTTGGGGGCAAAATTCAGAAATTTCACTAATTTTGGGGCAAAAAGACAGAAATTCTTATTATATTGGGGCAAAAATGCAGAAATTCTTTCTATTTGGGGGCAAAAAGGCAGAAATTCTCCTCATTTTGGGGCAAAAAGGCAGAAATTTCCCTTATTTTTGGGCAAAATTGCAGAAATTTCCTTTATCATGGGACAAAAATCCAGAAATTCCCCCCATTTTAGGTCAAAAAGGCAGAAGTTCTGCTAATTTGATCGCCAATTGCAGATATTAAACTTATTTAAGGGAAAAAGACTGAAATTCCCCTTATTTTGTGCCAAACAAGCAGAAATTCTTCTTATTTTATGGCAAAAAGGCAGAAATTCCAATTAATTTTGGGGAAAAATGCAGAAATTTAACGTATTTTGGGGAAAAACACAGTAATGCCCCTAATTCTGCGGCAAAAATGCAGAAATTCCCCTAATTTTGGGGCAAAAGGCAGAAATTTCCCTTATTTTTGGGCAAAATTGCAGAAATTTCCCTTATCATGGGACAAAAATCCAGAAATTTCCCTTATTTCAGGTCAAAAAGGAAGAAATTCCGCTAATTTGGGGGCAAATTCCAGAAATTACCCTAATTATAGGGAAAAAGCCTGAAATTCCCCTTTTTTTGGGCAAAAATGCAGAAATTTCCCTTAATTTGGGGCAAAAATGCAGATTTTTCCCATTATGTGGGGCCAAAAAGGCAGAAATTTCCCTTATTTTGTTGCAAAAGTATAGAAATTTAACATATTTTAGGATAATATTGCAGAATTTTCCCTTATTTTGTGGCAAAAATGAAGAAATTCCCATTATTTTGTGGTAAAAACGCAGAAATTCCCATTATTTTGGAACAAAATTGAAATAACATTCCATATTTGAGGCAAAAATGCAGTAATGCTTCTAATTTTGGGGCAAAATTCAGAAATTCCACTAATTTTGGTGCAAAAAGGCAGAAATTCCACTTATTTTGTGGCAAAAATTCAGAAATTTCCCTTTTCTGGGTCAAAAAAGCAGAAATTTCCTTTATTTTGAGGCAAATTGCAGAAATTTCCCTTATTTTGGGGCAAAAATACTGTAATGCTTCTAATTTTGGGGCAAAAATGAGAAATTCCATTAATTTTGGGGCAAAAAGGAAGAAATTCCCCTTATTGTGGGCAACATTGCAGAAATTTCCCTTTTTGGGACAAAATTCCAGAAATTTCCATTATTTTTGGGCAAAATTGCAGAAATTTCCCTTATCTTGTTGCCAAAATATAGAAAATCCTTTTATTTCAGGTCAAAAAGGCAGAAATTACGCTTTCTTGAGGGCAAATTTTAGAAATTACCCTTATTTTAGAGAAAAAGCCTGAAATTCCTCTTATTTTGTGCCAAAAAAGCAGAAATTTTTTTTATTTTAGAGCAAAAAGGCCGAAATTCCACATAATTTTGGGCAAAAATGCAGAAATTCCACTTAATTTTGAGCAAAAATGCAGAAATTTTCCTTAATTAATGGACAAATGCAGAAATTTCCCTTTTTTTTGGCCAAATAGGCAGAAATTTCTTTTATTTTGAGGCAAAAGCTTAGAAATTTAACTTATTTTAGGATAAAATTGCAGAAACTTCCATTATTTTGTAGCAAAAATGCAGAAATTCCCATTATTTTGGGGTAAAAAGAAACTAATTTCCTTTATTTTGTAACAAAATTGCAGAAATTTCCCATATTTTGGTGCAAAAATGCAGTAATGCTTCTAATTTTGGGGCAAAATTCAGAAATTTCACTAATTTTGGGGCAAAATTCAGAAATTTCACTAATTTTGGTGCAAAAATGCAGAAATTTCCCTTATTTTGAGGTAAAACACAGTGATGCCCCTAATTTTGGAGCAAAAAGGCTGAAATTCCCCTTATTTTGAAGCAAAAATGCAGAAATTTTTCTTATTTTAGGGCAAAAAGACAGAATTTCTCCTTATTTTAGGCCAAAAATACAGAAATTGCCCTTATATTAGGCCAAAAATACTAAATTCCCCTTATTTTAGGGCAAAAAGGCAGAAATTCCCTTTATTTTAGGGAAAAAAGGCAGAAATTCCCGTTAATTTTGGGCAGAAATGCAGAATTTTTCCTTAATTCGTGGCAAAAATGCAGAAATTTCTCTCATTTTTGGCCAAATAGGCAGAAATTTCTTATATTTTGAGGCAAAAGGTTAGAAATTTAACTTATTTTAGTATAAAATTGCAAAAACTTCCCTTATTTTGTAGCAAAAATGCAGAAATTCCCATTATTTGGGGGTAAAAAGGAAGAAATTTCCCTTATTTTGGAACAAAATTGCAGAAATTTCCTATATGTTGGGGCAAAAAGGCAGTAATGCTTCTAATTTTAGGGCAAATATAAGAAATTTCACAAATTTGGGGGAAAAATTCAGAAATTTCACTAATTTTGGGGCAAAAAGACAGAAATTCTTATTATATTGGGGCAAAAATGCAGAAATTCTTTCTATTTGGGGGCAAAAAGGCAGAAATTCTCCTCATTTTGGGGCAAAAAGGCAGAAATTTCCCTTATTTTTGGGCAAAATTGCAGAAATTTCCTTTATCATGGGACAAAAATCCAGAAATTCCCCCCATTTTAGGTCAAAAAGGCAGAAGTTCTGCTAATTTGATCGCCAATTGCAGATATTAAACTTATTTAAGGGAAAAAGACTGAAATTCCCCTTATTTTGTGCCAAACAAGCAGAAATTCTTCTTATTTTATGGCAAAAAGGCAGAAATTCCAATTAATTTTGGGGAAAAATGCAGAAATTTAACGTATTTTGGGGCAAAAACACAGTAATGCCCCTAATTCTGCGGCAAAAATGCAGAAATTCCCCTAATTTTGGGCCAAAAGGCAGAAATTTCCCTTATTTTTGGGCAAAATTGCAGAAATTTCCCTTATCATGGGACAAAAATCCAGAAATTTCCCTTATTTCAGGTCAAAAAGGAAGAAATTCCGCTAATTTGGGGGCAAATTCCAGAAATTACCCTAATTATAGGGAAAAAGCCTGAAATTCCCCTTTTTTTGGGCAAAAATGCAGAAATTTCCCTTAATTTGGGGCAAAAATGCAGATTTTTCCCATTATGTGGGGCCAAAAAGGCAGAAATTTCCCTTATTTTGTTGCAAAAGTATAGAAATTTAACATATTTTAGGATAATATTGCAGAATTTTCCCTTATTTTGTGGCAAAAATGAAGAAATTCCCATTATTTTGTGGTAAAAACGCAGAAATTCCCATTATTTTGGAACAAAATTGAAATAACATTCCATATTTGAGGCAAAAATGCAGTAATGCTTCTAATTTTGGGGCAAAATTCAGAAATTCCACTAATTTTGGTGCAAAAAGGCAGAAATTCCACTTATTTTGCGGCAAAAATTCAGAAATTTCCCTTTTTTGGGTCAAAAAAGCAGAAATTTCCTTTATTTTGAGGCAAATTGCAGAAATTTCCCTTATTTTGGGGCAAAAATACTGTAATGCTTCTAATTTTGGGGCAAAAATGAGAAATTCCATTAATTTTGGGGCAAAAAGGAAGAAATTCCCCTTATTGTGGGCAACATTGCAGAAATTTCCCTTTTTGGGACAAAATTCCAGAAATTTCCATTATTTTTGGGCAAAATTGCAGAAATTTCCCTTATCTTGTTGCCAAAATATAGAAATTCCTTTTATTTCAGGTCAAAAAGGCAGAAATTACGCTTTCTTGAGGGCAAATTTTAGAAATTACCCTTATTTTAGAGAAAAAGCCTGAAATTCCTCTTATTTTGTGCCAAAAAAGCAGAAATTTTTTTTATTTTAGAGCAACAAGGCCGAAATTCCACATAATTTTGGGCAAAAATGCAGAAATTCCACTTAATTTTGAGCAAAAATGCAGAAATTTTCCTTAATTTGTGGACAAATGCAGAAATTTTCCTTATTTTTGGCCAAATAGGCAGAAATTTCTTTTATTTTGAGGCAAAAGCTTAGAAATTTAACTTATTTTAGGATAAAATTGCAGAAACTTCCATTATTTTGTAGCAAAAATGCAGAAATTCCCATTATTTTGGGGTAAAAAGAAACTAATTTCCTTTATTTTGTAACAAAATTGCAGAAATTTCCCATATTTTGGTGCAAAAATGCAGTAATGCTTCTAATTTTGGGGCAAAATTGAGAAATTTCACTAATTTTGGGGCAAAATTCAGAAATTTCACTAATTTTGGTGCAAAAATGTAGAAATTTCCCTTATTTTGAGGTAAAACACAGTGATGCCCCTAATTTTGGAGCAAAAAGGCTGAAATTCCCCTTATTTTGAAGCAAAAATGCAGAAATTTTTCTTATTTTAGGGCAAAAAGACAGAATTTCTCCTTATTTTAGGCCAAAAATACAGAAATTGCCCTTATATTAGGCCAAAAATACTAAATTCCCCTTATTTTAGGGCAAAAATGCAGAAATTCCCTTTATTTTAGGGAAAAAAGGCAGAAATTCCCATTAATTTTGGGCAGAAATGCAGAATTTTTACTTAATTCGTGGCAAAAATGCAGAAATTTCTCTCATTTTTGGCCAAATAGGCAGAAATTTCTTATATTTTGAGGCAAAAGGTTAGAAATTTAACTTATTTTAGTATAAAATTGCAAAAACTTCCCTTATTTTGTAGCAAAAATGCAGAAATTCCCATTATTTGGGGGTAAAAAGGAAAAAATTTCCCTTATTTTGGAACAAAATTGCAGAAATTTCCTATATTTTGGGGCAAAAATGCAGTAATGCTTCTAATTTTAGGGCAAATATAAGAAATTTCACAAATTTGGGAACAAAATTCAGAAATTTCACTAATTTTGGGGCAAAAAGACAGAAATTCTTATTATATTGGGGCAAAAATGCAGAAATTCTTTCTATTTGGGGGCAAAAAGGCAGAAATTCTCCTCATTTTGGGGCAAAAAGGCAGAAATTTCCCTTATTTTTGGGCAAAATTGCAGAAATTTCCCTTATCATGGGACAAAAATCCAGAAATTTCCCTTATTTCAGGTCAAAAAGGAAGAAATTCCGCTAATTTGGGGGCAAATTCCAGAAATTACCCTAATTATAGGGAAAAAGCCTGAAATTCCCCTTTTTTTGGGCAAAAATGCAGAAATTTCCCTTAATTTGGGGCAAAAATGCAGATTTTTCCCATTATGTGGGGCCAAAAAGGCAGAAATTTCCCTTATTTTGTTGCAAAAGTATAGAAATTTAACATATTTTAGGATAATATTGCAGAATTTTCCCTTATTTTGTGGCAAAAATGAAGAAATTCCCATTATTTTGTGGTAAAAACGCAGAAATTCCCATTATTTTGGAACAAAATTGAAATAACATTCCATATTTGAGGCAAAAATGCAGTAATGCTTCTAATTTTGGGGCAAAATTCAGAAATTCCACTAATTTTGGTGCAAAAAGGCAGAAATTCCACTTATTTTGCGGCAAAAATTCAGAAATTTCCCTTTTTTGGGTCAAAAAAGCAGAAATTTCCTTTATTTTGAGGCAAATTGCAGAAATTTCCCTTATTTTGGGGCAAAAATACTGTAATGCTTCTAATTTTGGGGCAAAAATGAGAAATTCCATTAATTTTGGGGCAAAAAGGAAGAAATTCCCCTTATTGTGGGCAACATTGCAGAAATTTCCCTTTTTGGGACAAAATTCCAGAAATTTCCATTATTTTTGGGCAAAATTGCAGAAATTTCCCTTATCTTGTTGCCAAAATATAGAAATTCCTTTTATTTCAGGTCAAAAAGGCAGAAATTACGCTTTCTTGAGGGCAAATTTTAGAAATTACCCTTATTTTAGAGAAAAAGCCTGAAATTCCTCTTATTTTGTGCCAAAAAAGCAGAAATTTTTTTTATTTTAGAGCAAAAAGGCCGAAATTCCACATAATTTTGGGCAAAAATGCAGAAATTCCACTTAATTTTGAGCAAAAATGCAGAAATTTTCCTTAATTTGTGGACAAATGCAGAAATTTTCCTTATTTTTGGCCAAATAGGCAGAAATTTCTTTTATTTTGAGGCAAAAGCTTAGAAATTTAACTTATTTTAGGATAAAATTGCAGAAACTTCCATTATTTTGTAGCAAAAATGCAGAAATTCCCATTATTTTGGGGTAAAAAGAAACTAATTTCCTTTATTTTGTAACAAAATTGCAGAAATTTCCCATATTTTGGTGCAAAAATGCAGTAATGTTTCTAATTTTGGGGCAAAATTCAGAAATTTCACTAATTTTGGGGCAAAATTCAGAAATTTCACTAATTTTGGTGCAAAAATGCAGAAATTTCCCTTATTTTGAGATAAAACACAGTGATGCCCCTAATTTTGGAGCAAAAAGGCTGAAATTCCCCTTATTTTGAAGCAAAAATGCAGAAATTTTTCTTATTTTAGGGCAAAAAGACAGAATTTCTCCTTATTTTAGGCCAAAAATACAGAAATTGCCCTTATATTAGGCCAAAAATACTAAATTCCCCTTATTTTAGGGCAAAAAGGCAGAAATTCCCTTTATTTTAGGGAAAAAAGGCAGAAATTCCCGTTAATTTTGGGCAGAAATGCAGAATTTTTCCTTAATTCGTGGCAAAAATGCAGAAATTTCTCTCATTTTTGGCCAAATAGGCAGAAATTTCTTATATTTTGAGGCAAAAGGTTAGAAATTTAACTTATTTTAGTATAAAATTGCAAAAACTTCCCTTATTTTGTAGCAAAAATGCAGAAATTCCCATTATTTGGGGGTAAAAAGGAAGAAATTTCCCTTATTTTGAAACAAAATTGCAGAAATTTCCTATATTTTGGGGCAAAAATGCAGTAATGCTTCTAATTTTAGGGCAAATATAAGAAATTTCACAAATTTGGGGGCAAAATTCAGAAATTTCACTAATTTTGGGGCAAAAAGACAGAAATTCTTATTATATTGGGGCAAAAATGCAGAAATTCTTTCTATTTGGGGGCAAAAAGGCAGAAATTCTCCTCATTTTGGGGCAAAAAGGCAGAAATTTCCCTTATTTTTGGGCAAAATTGCAGAAATTTCCTTTATCATGGGACAAAAATCCAGAAATTCCCCCCATTTTAGGTCAAAAAGGCAGTAGTTCTGCTAATTTGATCGCCAATTGCAGATATTAAACTTATTTAAGGGAAGAAGACTGAAATTCCCCTTATTTTGTGCCAAAAAAGCAGAAATTCTTCTTATTTTAGGGCAAAAAGGCAGAAATTCCAATTAATTTTGGGGAAAAATGCAGAAATTTAACGTATTTTGGGGCAAAAACACAGTAATGCCCCTAATTTTGCGGCAAAAATGCAGAAATTCCCCTAATTTTGGGGCAAAAGGCAGAAATTTCCCTTATTTTTGGGCAAAATTGCAGAAATTTCCCTTATCATGGGACAAAAATCCAGAAATTTCCCTTATTTCATGTCAAAAAGGAAGAAATTCTGCTAATTTGGGGGCAAATTCCAGAAATTACCCTAATTATAGGGAAAAGCCTGAAATTCCCCTTTTTTTGGGCAAAAATGCTGAAATTTCCCTTAATTTGGGGCAAAAATGCAGATTTTTCCCCTTATTTGGGGCCAAAAAGGCCGAAATTTCCCTTATTTTGGTGCAAAGGTATAGAAATTTAACATATTTTAGGATAATATTGCAGAATTTTCCCTTATTTTGTGGCAAAAATGAAGAAATTCCCATTATTTTGCGGTAAAAACGCAGAAATTCCCATTATTTTGGAACAAAATTGAAATAACATTCCATATTTGAGGCAAAAATGCAGTAATGCTTCTAATTTTGTGGCAAATTTCAGAAATTCCACTAATTTTGGTGCAAAAAGGCAGAAATTTTACTTATTTTGCAGCAAAAATTCAGAAATTTCCTTTATTTTGAGGCAAATTGCAGAAATTTCCCTTATTTTGGGTCAAAAATTCTGTAATGCTTCTAATTTTGGGGCAAAAATGAGAAATTCCATTAATTTTGGGGCAAAAAGGAAGAAATTCCCCTTATTGTGGGCAAAATTGCAGAAATTTCCGTTTTTGGGACAAAATTGCAGAAATTTCCATTATTTTTGGGCTAAAATTGCAGAAATTTCCCTTATCTTGTTGCCAAAATATAGAAATTCCTTTTATTTCAGGTCAAAAAGGCAGAAATTACGCTTTCTTGAGGGCAAATTTTAGAAATTACCCTTATTTTAGAGAAAAAGCCTGAAATTCCTCTTATTTTGTGCCAAAAAAGCAGAAATTTTTCTTATTTTAGAGCAAAAAGGCCGAAATTCCACATAATTTTGGGCAAAAATGCAGAAATTCCACTTAATTTTGAGCAAAAATGCAGAAATTTTCCTTAATTTGTAAAAAAATGCAGAAATTTCCCTTATTTTTGGCCAAATAGGCAGAAATTTCTTTTATTTTGAGGCAAAAGCTTAGAAATTTAACTTATTTTAGGATAAAATTGCAGAAACTTCCATTATTTTGTAGCAAAAATGAAGAAATTCCCATTATTTTGGGGTAAAAAGAAATTAATTTCCTTTATTTTGTAACAAAATTCCAGAAATTTCCCATATTTTGGTGCAAAAATGCAGTAATGCTTCTAATTTTGGGGCAAAATTCAGAAATTTTACTAATTTTGGGGCAAAATTCAGAAATTTCACTAATTTTGGTGCAAAAATGCAGAAATTTCCCTTATTTTGAGGTAAAACACAGCAATGCCCCTAATTTTGGAGCAAAAATGCTGAAATTCCCCTTATTTTGGAGCAAAAATGCAGAAATTTTTCTTATTTTAGGGCAAAAAGACAGAATTTCTTCTTATTTTAGGCCAAAAATACAGAAATTGCCCTTATATAAGGCCAAAAATACTAAATTCCTCTTATTTTGGGGCAAAAAGGCAGAAATTCCCCTTATTTTAGGGAAAAAAGGCAGAAATACTCATTAATTTTGGGCAAAAATGCAGAAATTTTCCTTAATTTGTGGCAAAAATTTCTCTCATTTTTGGCCAAATAGGCAGAAATTTCTTATATTTTGAGGCAAAAGGTTAGAAATTTAACTTATTTTAGTATAAAATTGCAGAAACTTCCCTTATTTTGTAGCAAAAATGCAGAAATTCCCATTATTTTGGGGTAAAAAGGAAGAAATTTCCCTTATTTTGGAACAAAATTGCAGAAATTTCCTATATTTTGGGGCAAAAATGCAGTAATGCTTCTAATTTTAGGGCAAATATCAGAAATTTCACTAATTTTGGGGCAAAATTCAGAAATTTCACTAATTTTGGGGCAAAAAGGCAGAAATTCTTATTATTTTGGGGCAAAAATTCCTTCTATTTGGTGGCAAAAAGGCAGAAATTCTCATTTTGGGGCAAAAAGGCAGAAAGTTCCCTTATTTTTGGGCAAAATTGCAGAAATTTCCCTTATCATGGGACAAAAATCCAGAAATTCCCCTCATTTTAGGTCAAAAAGGCAGAAGTTCTGCTAATTTGATCGCCAATTGCAGATATTAAACTTTTTAAGGGAAGAAGACTAAAATTCCCCTTATTTTGTGCCAAAAAAGCAGAAATTCTTCTTATTTTATGGCAAAAAGGCAGAAATTCCAATTAATTTTGGGGAAAAATGCAGAAATTTAACGTATTTTGGGGCAAAAACACAGTAATGCCCCTAATTTTGCGGCAAAAATGCAGAAATTCCCCTAATTTTGGGGCAAAAGGCAGAAATTTCCCTTATTTTTGGGCAAAATTGCAGAAATTTTTCTTTTTGGGAGAAAATTGCAGAAATTTCTTTTATTTTGGGGCAAAATTGCAGAATTCACCCTTATTTCGGGTCAAAAATGCAGAAATACCACATACTTGGTGTCATAATGTAGAAATTACCCTTATTTTAGGGCAAAAAGACTGAAATTCCCTCTTTTTTGCGCCAAAGTGGCAGAAATTCCTCTTATTTAGGGGCAAAAATGTTGAAATTCCCCTTATTTTGGAACAAAATTTTATAAATTCCTTTTTTTTTTGTTTCAAAAAGGCAGAAATTCCTTTTATTTTGAAGCAAAAATGCAGAAAATTTTCTTATTTAGTGCAAAATTGCATAAATTTCCCTTATTAAAGGGTAAAAAGGCAGAAATTCCTCTAATTATAGGGCAAAATTGCAGAAATTTGCCTTATTTTGGGGCAAAAATGCAGAAATTCCCCTAATTTTGGGGCAAAATTGCAGAAATTTCCTTTATTTTCAGGCAAAATTGCAGAAATTCCCCTAATTTTGTGTCAAAATTGCAGAAAATGCCTTTATTTTGGAGCAAAAATGCAGAAAATCAACATTTATTTGGAGCAAAATTGCAGAAACTCCTCTTATTTTGGGGCAAAAAGGCAATAATTCTTCTTATTTTGGGGAAAAGGCAAAAATTTCCCTTATTTTTGGGCAAAATTGCAGAAATTTCCCTTATTATGGGACAAAAATCCAGAAATTTCCCTTATTTCAGGTCAAAAAGGCAGAAATTCCGCTAATTTAGGGGCAAATTCTAGAAATTACCCTAATTATAGGGAAAAAGCCTGAAATTCCCCTTTTTTTGAGCAAAAATGCAGAAATTTTCTTTTTTTGGGGCAAAAATGCAGATTTTTCCCCTTATCTGGGGCCAAAAGGCAGAAATTTCCCTTATTTTGGTGCAAAAGTATAGAAATTTAACTTACTTTGGATAATATTGCAGAATTTTCCCTTATTTTGTGGCAAAAATGAAGAAATTCCAATTATTTTGCGGTAAAAACGCAGAAATTCCCATTATTTTGGAACAAAATTGAAAAAATTTTCCATATTTTGAGGCAAAAATGCAGTAATGCTTCTAATTTTGGGGCAAAATTCAGAAATTCCATTAATTTTGGTGCAAAATGGCAGAAATTCCACTTATTTTGCGGCAAAAATTCAGAAATTTCCCTTTTTTGGGTCAAAAAAGCAGAAATTTCCTTTATTTTGAGGCAAATTGCAGAAATTTCCCTTATTTTGGGGCAAAAATACTGTAATGCTTCTAATTTTAGGGCAAAAATGAGAAATTCCATTAATTTTGGGGCAAAAAGGAAGAAATTCCCCTTATTGTGGGCAACATTGCAGAAATTTCCCTTTTTGGGACAAAATTCCAGAAATTTCCATTATTTTTGGGCAAAATTGCAGAAATTTCCCTTATCTTGTTGCCAAAATATAGAAATTCCTTTTATTTCAGGTCAAAAAGGCAGAAATTACGCTTTCTTGAGGGCAAATTTTAGAAATTACCCTTATTTTAGAGAAAAAGCCTGAAATTCCTCTTATTTTGTGCCAAAAAAGCAGAAATTTTTTTTATTTTAGAGCAAAAAGGCCGAAATTCCACATAATTTTGGGCAAAAATGCAGAAATTCCACTTAATTTTGAGCAAAAATGCAGAAATTTTCCTTAATTTGTGGACAAATGCAGAAATTTCCCTTATTTTTGGCCAAATAGGCAGAAATTTCTTTTATTTTGAGGCAAAAGCTTAGAAATTTAACTTATTTTAGGATAAAATTGCAGAAACTTCCATTATTTTGTAGCAAAAATGCAGAAATTCCCATTATTTTGGGGTAAAAAGAAACTAATTTCTTTTATTTTGTAACAAAATTGCAGAAATTTCCCATATTTTGGTGCAAAAATGCAGTAATGCTTCTAATTTTGGGGCAAAATTCAGATATTTCACTAATTTTAGGGCAAAATTCAGAAATTTCACTAATTTTGGTGCAAAAACGCAGAAATTTCCCTTATTTTGAGGTAAAACACAGTGATGCCCCTAATTTTGGAGCAAAAAGGCTGAAATTCCCCTTATTTTGAAGCAAAAATGCAGAAATTTTTCTTATTTTAGGGCAAAAAGACAGAATTTCTCCTTATTTTAGGCCAAAAATATAGAAATTGCCCTTATATTAGGCCAAAAATACTAAATTCCCCTTATTTTAGGGCAAAAAGGCAGAAATTCCCTTTATTTTAGGGAAAAAAGGCAGAAATTCCCGTTAATTTTGGGCAGAAATGCAGAATTTTTCCTTAATTCGTGGCAAAAATGCAGAAATTTCTCTCATTTTTGGCCAAATAGGCAGAAATTTCTTATATTTTGAGGCAAAAGGTTAGAAATTTAACTTATTTTAGTATAAAATTGCAGAAACTTCCCTTATTTTGTAGCAAAAATGCAGAAATTCCCATTATTTGGGGGTAAAAAGGAAGAAATTTCCCTTATTTTGGAACAAAATTGCAGAAATTTTTTATATTTTGGGGAAAAAATGCAGTAATGCTTCTAATTTTAGGGCAAATATCAGAAATTTCACTAATTTTGGGGCAAAATTCAGAAATTTCACTAATTTTGGGGCAAAAAGGCAGAAATTCTTATTATTTTGGGGCAAAAATGCAGAAATTCCTTCTATTTGGGTGCAAAAAGTCAGAAATTCTCCTCATTTTGGGGCAAAAAGGCAGAAATTTCCCTTATTTTTGGGCAAAATTGCAGAAATTTCCCTTATCATGGGACAAAAATCCAGAAATTCCCCTCATTTTAGGTCAAAAAGGCAGTAGTTCTGCTAATTTGATCGCCAATTGCAGATATTAAACTTATTTAAGGGAAGAAGACTGAAATTCCCCTTATTTTGTGCCAAAAAAGCAGAAATTCTTCTTATTTTAGGGCAAAAAGGCAGAAATTCCAATTAATTTTGGGGAAAAATGCAGAAATTTAACGTATTTTGGGGCAAAAACACAGTAATGCCCCTAATTTTGCAGCAAAAATGCAGAAATTCCCCTAATTTTGGGGCAAAAGGCAGAAATTTCCCTTATTTTTGGGCAAAATTGCAGAAATTTCCCTTCTCATGGGACAAAAATCCAGAAATTTCCCTTATTTCAGGTCAAAAAGGAAGAAATTCTGCTAATTTGGGGGCAAATTCCAGAAATTACCCTAATTATAGGGAAAAGCCTGAAATTCCCCTTTTTTTGGGCAAAAATGCTGAAATTTCCCTTAATTTGGGGCAAAAATGCAGATTTTTCCCCTTATTTGGGGCCAAAAAGGCAGAAATTTCCCTTATTTTGGTGCAAAGGTATTGAAATTTAACATATTTTAGGATAATATTGCAGAATTTTCCCTTATTTTGTGGCAAAAATGAAGAAATTCCCATTATTTTGCGGTAAAAACGCAGAAATTCCCATTATTTTGGAACAAAATTGAAATAACATTCCATATTTGAGGCAAAAATGCAGTAATGCTTCTAATTTTGTGGCAAATTTCAGAAATTCCACTAATTTTGGTGCAAAATGCAGAAATTTTACTTATTTTGCAGCAAAAATTCAGAAATTTCCTTTATTTTGAGGCAAATTGCAGAAATTTCCCTTATTTTGGGTCAAAAATTCTGTAATGCTTCTAATTTTGGGGCAAAAATGAGAAATTCCATTAATTTTGGGGCAAAAAGGAAGAAATTCCCCTTATTGTGGGCAAAATTGCAGAAATTTCCGTTTTTGAGACAATATTGCAGAAATTTCCATTATTTTTGGGCTAAAATTGCAGAAATTTCCCTTATCTTGTTGCCAAAATATAGCAATTCCTTTTATTTCAGGTCAAAAAGGCAGAAATTATGCTTTCTTGAGGGCAAGTTTTAGAAATTACCCTTATTTTAGAGAAAAAGCCTGAAATTCCTCTTATTTTGTGCCAAAAAAGCAGAAATTTTTCTTATTTTAGAGCAAAAAGGCCGAAATTCCACATAATTTTGGGCAAAAATGCAGAAATTCCACTTAATTTTGAGCAAAAATGCAGAAATTTTCCTTAATTTGTAAAAAAATGCAGAAATTTCCCTTATTTTTGGCCAAATAGGCAGAAATTTCTTTTATTTTGAGGCAAAAGCTTAGAAATTTAACTTATTTTAGGATAAAATTGCAGAAACTTCCATTATTTTGTAGCAAAAATGCAGAAATTCCCATTATTTTGGGGTAAAAAGAAATTAATTTCCTTTATTTTGTAACAAAATTCCAGAAATTTCCCATATTTTGGTGCAAAAATGCAGTAATGCTTCTAATTTTGGGGCAAAATTCAGAAATTTTACTAATTTTAGGGCAAAATTCAGAAATTTCACTAATTTTGGTGCAAAAATGCAGAAATTTCCCTTATTTTGAGGTAAAACACAGCAATGCCCCTAATTTTGGAGCAAAAATGCTGAAATTCCCCTTATTTTGGAGCAAAAATGCAGAAATTTTTCTTATTTTAGGGCAAAAAGACAGAATTTCTTCTTATTTTAGGCCAAAAATACAGAAATTGCCCTTATATAAGGCCAAAAATACTAAATTCCTCTTATTTTGGGGCAAAAAGGCAGAAATTCCCCTTATTTTAGGGAAAAAAGGCAGAAATACTCGTTAATTTTGGGCAAAAATGCAGAAATTTTCCTTAATTTGTGGCAAAAATTTCTCTCATTTTTGGCCAAATAGGCAGAAATTTCTTATATTTTGAGGCAAAAGGTTAGAAATTTAACTTATTTTAGTATAAAATTGCAGAAACTTCCCTTATTTTGTAGCAAAAATGCAGAAATTCCCATTATTTTGGGGTAAAAGGAAGAAATTTCCCTTATTTTGGAACAAAATTGCAGAAATTTCCTATATTTTGGGGCAAAAATGCAGTAACGCTTCTAATTTTGGGGCAAAATTCAGAAATTTCACTAATTTTGGGGCAAAATTCAGAAATTTCACTAATTTTGGGGCAAAAAGGCAGAAATTCTTATCATTTTGGGGCAAAAATTCCTTCTATTTGGTGGCAAAAAGGCAGAAATTCTCATTTTGGGGCAAAAAGGCAGAAAGTTCCCTTATTTTTGGGCAAAATTGCAGAAATTTCCCTTATCATGGGACAAAAATCCAGAAATTCCCCTCATTTTAGGTCAAAAAGGCAGAAGTTCTGCTAATTTGATCGCCAATTGCAGATATTAAACTTTTTAAGGGAAGAAGACTAAAATTCCCCTTATTTTGTGCCAAAAAAGCAGAAATTCTTCTTATTTTATGGCAAAAAGGCAGAAATTCCAATTAATTTTGGGGAAAAATGCAGAAATTTAACGTATTTTGGGGCAAAAACACAGTAATGCCCCTAATTTTGCGGCAAAAATGCAGAAATTCCCCTAATTTTGGGGCAAAAGGCAGAAATTTCCCTTATTTTTGGGCAAAATTGCAGAAATTTCCCTTTTTGAGAGAAAATTGCAGAAATTTCTTTTATTTTGGGGCAAAATTGCAGAATTCACCCTTATTTCGGGTCAAAAATGCAGAAATACTGCATACTTGGTGTCATAATGTAGAAATTACCCTTATTTTAGGGCAAAAAGACTGAAATTCCCTCTTTTTTGCGCCAAAGAGGCAGAAATTCCTCTTATTTAGGGGCAAAAATGTTGAAATTCCCCTTATTTTGGAACAAAATTGTATAAATTCCTTTTTTTTTGTTTCAAAAAGGCAGAAATTCCTTTTATTTTGAAGCAAAAATGCAGAAAATTTTCTTATTTTGGTGCAAAATTGCATAAATTTCCCTTATTAAAGGGTAAAAAGGCAGAAATTCCTCTAATTATAGGGCAAAATTGCAGAAATTTGCCTTATTTTGTGGCAAAAATGCAGAAATTCCCCTAATTTTGGGGCAAAATTGCAGAAATTTCCTTTATTTTCAGGCAAAATTGCAGAAATTCCCCTAATTTTGTGTCAAAATTGCAGAAGATGCCTTTATTTTGGAAAAAAAATGCAGAAAATCAACATTTATTTGGAGCAAAATTGCAGAAACTCCTCTTATTTTGGGGCAAAAAGGCAATAATTCTTCTTATTTTGGGGCAAAAGGCAAAAATTTCCCTTATTTTTGGGCAAAATTGCAGAAATTTCCCTTATTATGGGACAAAAATCCAGAAATTTCCCTTATTTCAGGTCAAAAATGCAGAAATTCCGCTAATTTAGGGGAAAATTCCAGAAATTACCCTAATTATAGGGAAAAAGCCTGAAATTCCCCTTTTTTTGAGCAAAAATGCAGAAATTTTCTTTTTTTGGGGCAAAAATGCAGATTTTTCCCCTTATCTGGGGCCAAAAGGCAGAAATTTCCCTTATTTTGGTGCAAAAGTATAGAAATTTAACTTACTTTGGATAATATTGCAGAATTTTCCCTTATTTTGTGGCAAAAATGAAGAAATTCCAATTATTTTGCGGTAAAAATGCAGAAATTCCCATTATTTTGGAACAAAATTGAAAAAATTTTCCATATTTTGAGGCAAAAATGCAGTAATGCTTCTAATTTTGGGGCAAAATTCAGAAATTCCACTGATTTTGGTGCAAAAAGGCAGAAATTCCACTTATTTTGCGGCAAAAATTCAGAAATTTCCCTTTTTGGGTCAAAAAAGCAGAAATTTTTTTTTATTTTGAGCCAAATTGCAAAAATTTCCCTTATTTTGGGGCAAAAATTCTGTAATGCTTCTAATTTTGGGGCAAAAATAAGGAATTCCATTAATTTTGGGGCAAAAAGGATGAAAATCTCCTTATTGTGGGCAACATTGCAGAAATTTCCCTTTTTGGGACAAAATTGCAGAAATTTCCCTTATTTTTTGGCAAAATTGCAGAAATTTTCCTTATCTTGTTGCCAAAATACAGAAATTCCTTTTATTTCAGGTCAAAAAGGCAGAAATTATGCTTCCTTGAGGGCAAATTTTAGAAATTACCCTTATTTTAGAGAAAAAGCCTGAAATTCCTCTTATTTTGTGCCAAAAAAGCAGAAATTCTTCTTATTTTAGAGCAAAAAGGCAGAAATTCCACATAATTTTGGGCAAAAATCCAGAAATTTCCCTCATTTTAGGTCAAAAAGGCAGAAATTCCGCTAATTTGATCGCCAATTGCAGATATTAAACTTATTTAAGGGAAGAAGACTGAAATTCCCCTTATTTTGTGCCAAAAAGCCAGAAATTCTTCTTATTTTAGGGCAAAAAGGCAGAAATTCCAATTAATTTTGGGGAAAAATGCAGAAATTTAACATATTTTGGGGCAAAAACACAGTAATGCCCCTAATTTTGCGGCAAAAATGCAGAAATTCCCCTAATTTTGGGGCAAAAGGCAGAAATTCCCCTTATTGTGGGGCAAAATTGCTGAAATTTCCTTTTTTCGGGACAAAATTGCAGAAATTTCTCTTATTTTGGGGCAAAATTGCAGAAATCACCATTATTTTGGGTCAAAAATGCAGAAATACCTCATACTTGGTGTCAAAATGTAGAAATTACCCTTATTTTAGGGCAAAAAGACTGAAATTCCCTCTTTTTTGCGCCAAAGAGGCAGAAATTCCTCTTATTTAGGGGCAAAACTGCTGAAATTCCCCTTATTTTGGAACAAAATTGTAGAAATTCCTTTTTTTTTTTCAAAAAGGCACAAATTCCTTTTATTTTGGAGCAAAAATGCAGAAAATTTTCTTATTTTCCTGCAAAATTGCATAATTTTTCCTTATTATAGGGTAAAAAGGCAGAAATTCCTCTAATTATAGTGCAAAATTGCAGAAATTTGCCTTATTTTGAGGCAAAAATGCAGAAATTCCCCTAATTTTGGGGCAAAATTGCAGAAATTTCCTTTATTTTCAGGCAAAATTGCAAAAATTCCCCTAATTTTGTGTCAAAATTGCAGAAAATGCCTTTATTTTGGAGCAAAAATGCAGAAAATCAACATTTATTTAGAGCAAAATTGCAGAAACTCCTCTTATTTTGGGGAAAAATGGCAAAAATTCTTATTTTGGGGCAAAAGGCAGAAATTTCCCTTATTTTTGGGCAAAATTGCAGAAATTTCCTTTATCATGGGACAAAAATCAAGAAATTTCCCTTATTTTAGGTCAAAAAGGCAGAAATTCCGCTAATTTGGGGGCACATTCCAGAAATTACCCTAATTATAGGGAAAAAGCCTGAAATTCCCCTTTTTTGAGCAAAAATGCAGAAATTTCCCTTATTTTGGGGCAAAAATGCAGATTTTTCCACTCATTTGGGGCCAAAAGGCAGAAATTTCCCTTATTTTGGTGCAAAAGTATAGAAATTTAACTTGTTTTAGGATAATATTGCAGAACTTTCCCTTATTTTGTGGCAAAAATGAAGAAATTCCCATTATTTTGCGGTAAAAATGCAGAAATTCCCATTATTTTGGAACAAAATTGAAAAAATTTTCCATATTTTGAGGCAAAAATGCAGTAATGCTTCTAATTTTGGGGCAAAATTCAGAAATTCCATTATTTTGGTGCAAAAAAGCAGAAATTCCACTTATTTTGCGGAAAAAATTCAGAAATTTCCCTTTTTTTGGGTCAAAAAAGCAAAATTTTTTTTTATTTTGAGGCAAATTGCAGAAATTTCCCTTATTTTGGGGCAAAAATTCTGTAATGCTTCTAATTTTGGGGCAAAAATGAGAAATTCCATTAATTTTGGGGCAAAAAGGAAGAAATTCCCCTTATTGTGGGCAAAATTGCAGAAATTTCTTTTTTTTGGGACAAAATTGCAGAAATTTCCCTTATTTTTGGGCAAAATTGCAGAAATTTTCCTTATCTTGTTGCCAAAATACAGAAATTCCTCTTATTTCAGGTCAAAAAGGCAGAAATTATGCTTTCTTGAGGGCAAATTTTAG
The DNA here is from genome assembly GCF_963924665.1 of Micromys minutus. Classification (NCBI taxonomy): domain Eukaryota; kingdom Metazoa; phylum Chordata; class Mammalia; order Rodentia; family Muridae; genus Micromys; species Micromys minutus. The sequence goes on from NW_027667339.1 coordinate 65,131, forward strand.
AAGTTACCCTTATTTTAGAGAAAAAGCCTGAAATACCTCTTATTTTGTGCCAAAAAAGCAGAAATTCTTCTTATTTTAGAGCAAAAAGGCAGAAATTCCACATAATTTTGGGCAAAAATCCAGAAATTCCTCTCATTTTAGGTCAAAAAGGCAGAAATTCCGCTAAGTTGATCGCCAATTGCAGATATTAAATTTATTTAAAGGAAGAAGACGGAAATTCCCCTTATTTTGTGCCAAAAAAGCAGAAAAACTTCTTGTTTTAGAGCAAAAAGGCAGAAATTCCAATTAATTTTGGGGAAAAATGCAGAAATTTAACCTATTTTGGGGCAAAAACACAGTAATGCCCCTAATTTTGCGGCAAAAATGCAGAAATTCCCCTAATTTTGGGGCAAAAGGCAGAAATTCCCCTTATTGTGGGGCAAAATTGCTGAAATTTCCTTTTTTGGGACAAAATTGCAGAAATTTCTCTTATTTTGGGGCAAAATTGCAGAATACACCCTGATTTCATGTCAAAAATGCAGAAATACCTCATACTTGGTGTCAAACTGTAGTAATTACCCTTATTTTAGGGCAAAAAGACTGAAATTCCCACTTTTTTGCGCCAAAGAGGCAGAAATTCCTCTTATTTAGAGGCAAAAATGCTGAAATTCCCCTTATTTTGGAACAAAATTGTAGAAATTCCTTTTTTTTGTTTCAAAAAGCCAGAAATTCCTTTTATTTTGGAGCAAAAATGCAGAAAATTTTCTTATTTTGGTGCAAAATTGCATAAATTTTCCTTATTATAGGGTAAAAAGGCAGGAATTACTCTAATTATAGGGCAAAATTGCAGAAATTTGCCTTATTTTGGGGCAAAAATGCAGAAATTTCTCTAATTTTAGGGCAAAATTGCAGAAATTTCCTTTATTTTTAGGCAAAATTGCAGAAATTCCCCTAATTTTGTGTCAAAATTGCAGAAAATGCCTTTATTTTGGAGCAAAAATGCAGAAAATCAACATTAATTTGGAGCAAAATTTCAGAAACTCCTCTTATTTTGGGGCAAAAAAGCAAAAATTCTCCTTATTTTGGGGCAAAAGGCATAAATTTCCATTATTATTGGGCAAAATTGCAGAAATTTCCCTTATCATGGGATAAAAATCCAGAAATTTCCCTTATTTCAGGTCAAAAAGGCAGAAATTCCGCTAATTTGGGGGCAAATTCAAGAAATTACTCTAATTATAGGGAAAAAGCCTGAAATTCCCCTATTTTTGGGCAAAAATGCAGAAATTTCCCTTAATTTGGGGCAAAAATGCAGATTTTTCCCCTTATTTGGGGCAAAAAAGGCAGAAATTTCCCTTATTTTGGTGCAAAAGTATAGAAATTTAACTTATTTTAGGATAATATTGCAGAATTTTCCCTTATTTTGTGGCAAAAATGAAGAAATTCCCATTATTTTGCGGTAAAAATGCAGAAATTCCCATTATTTTGGAACAAAATTAAATAACTTTCCATATTTGAGGAGAAAATGCAGTAATGCTTCTAATTTTGGGGCAAAATTCAGAAATTCCACTAATTTTGGTGCAAAAAGGCAGAAATTCCACTTATTTTGCGGCAAAAATTCAGAAATTTCCCTTTTTGGTCAAAAAAGCAGAAATTTCTTTTATTTTGAGGCAAATTGCAGAAATTTCCCTTATTTTGGGGCAAAAATTCTGTAATGCTTCTAATTTTGGGGCAAAAAAGAGAAATTCCATTAATTTTGACGCAAAAAGGAAGAAATTCTCCTTATTGTGGGCAAAATTGCAGAAATTTTTTTTTTGTTTCAAAAAAGCAGAAATTCCTTTTATTTTGGAGGAAAAATGCAGAAGATTCCCTTATTTTGGTGTAAAATTGCATAAATTTCCCTTATTATAGGGCAAAAAGGCAGAAATTCCCCTAATTATAGGGCAAAATTGCAGAAATTTCCCTTATTTTGGGGCAAAATTGCAGAAATTCCCATAATTTTTGGGCCAAATTGCAGAAATTTCCATTATTTTGGGGCAAAATTGCAGAAATTCCCCTAATTTTAGAAAAAAATTGCAGAAATTCCCCTTATTTTGGAGCAAAAATGCAGAAATTTTCCTTAATTCAGGGCAAAAATACAGAAATTCCCCTTATTTTGGGGCAAAAATGCAGAAATTTCTCTTATTTAAGGCAAAAATACAGAAATTACCCTTATTTAAGGCAAAAAGACTAAATTCCCCTTATTTTAGGGCAAAAAAACAGAAATTCCCCTTATTTTAGGGCAAAAAGTAAGAAATTCTCCCTTTTTGGGTGGCAAAAATGCAGAAATTTCCCTTAATTTGTGGCAAAAATGCAGATTTTCCCCTTATTTGGGGCTAAAAAGTCAAAAATTTCCCTTATTTTTGTGCAAAAGTATAGAAATTTAAGTTATTTTAAAATAATATTGCAGAAATTTCCCTTATTTTGTAGCAAAAATGAAGAAATTCCCATTATTTTGCAATAAAAAGGCAGAAATTCCCTTTACTTTGAAACAAAATTGCAGAAATTTCCTATATTTTGGGGCAAAAATGCAGTAATGCTTCTAATTTCGGAGAAAAATTAGGAAATTTCACAAATTTTGTGGCAAAAAGGAAAAAATTCCACTTATTTTGCAGCAAAATTTCAGAAATTTCCATGTTTTCGATCAAAAAAGCACAAATCTTCTTTATTTTGAGGCAAATTGCAGAAATTTCCCTTATTTTGGGGCAAAAATTCTGTAATGCTTCTAATTTCTGGAAAAAATCAGAAATTCCATTAATTTTGAGGCAAAAGGCAGAAATTCCCCTTATTGTGGAGCAAAATTGCTGAAATTTCCCTTTTTTAGAACAAAATTGCAGAAATTTCTCTTATCTTGTGGCCAAAATACAGAAATTCCCTTTTTTTCAGGTCAAAAAGCAGAAATTACGCTTTCTTGGGGACAAATTTTAGAAATTACCCATATTTTAGAGAAAAAGCCTGAAATTCCTCTTATTTTGTGACAAAAAGCCAGAAATTCTTCTTATTTTAGAGCAAAAAGGCAGAAATTCCACATAATTTTGGGCAAAAATGCCGAAATTTCCCTTATTTTGAGGTAGAACACAGTAATGCCCCTAATTTTGGAGCAAAAATGCTGAAATTCCTATTATTTTGGAGCAAAAATGCAGAAATTTTTCTTATTTTAGGGCAAAAAGACAGAATTTCTCTTTATTTTAGGCCAAAAATACAGAAATTACCTTTATACTAGGCAAAAAATACTAAATTCCCTTTATTTTGGGGCAAAAAGGCAGAAATTCCCCTTATTTTAAGGGAAAAAGGCAGAAATTCCCGTTAATTTTGGGCAAAAATGCAGAAATTTTCCTTAATTTGTGGCAAAAATGCAAAAATTTCTCTTATTTTTGGCCAAATAGGCAGAAATTTCTTATATTTTGAGGCAAAAGGTTAGAAATTTAATTTATTTTAGTATAAAATTGCAGAAACTTCCCTTATTTTGTAGCAAAAATGCAGAAATTCCCATTATTTTGGGGTAAAAAGGAAGAAATTTCCCATATTTTGGAACAAAATTGCAGAAATTTTCTATATTCAGGGGCAAAAATGCAGTAATGCTTCTAATTTTAGGGCAAATATCAGAAATTTCACTAATTTTCGGGCAAAATTCAGAAATTTCACTAATTTTGGGGAAAAAGGAAGAAATTCTTATTATTTAGGGGCAAAAATGCAGAAATTCCTTCTATTTGGGGGCAAAAAGGCAGAAATTCTCCTCATTTTGGGGCAAAAAGGCAGAAATTTTCCTTATTTTTGGGCAAAATTGCAGAAATTTCCCTTATCATGGGACAAAAATCCAGAAATTTTTCTTATTTTAGGTCAAAAAGGCAGAAATTCCGCTAATTTGATCGCCTATTGCAGATATTAAACTTATTTAAGGGAAAAAGAATGAAATTCCCATTATTTTGTGCCAAAAAAGCCGAAATTCTTCTTATTTTAGGGCAAAAAGGCAGAAATTCCAATTAATTTTGGGGAAAAATGCAGAAATTTAACGTATTTTGGGGCAAAAACACAGTAATGCCCCTAATTTTGCGGCAAAAATGCAGAAATTCCCCTAATTTTCGGGCAAAAGGCAGAAATTCCCATTATTGTGGGGCAAAATTGCTGAAATTTCCCTTTTTTGGGACAAAATTGCAGAAATTTCTTTTATTTTGGGGCAAAATTGCAGAATTCACCCTTATTTCGGGTCAAAAATGCAGAAATACTTCATACTTGGTGTCAAAATGTAGAAATTACCGTTATTTTAGGGCAAAAAGACTGAAATTCCCTCTTTTTTGCGCAAAAGAGGCAGAAATTCCTCTTATTTAGGGGCAAAAATGCTGAAATTCCCCGTATTTTGGAACAAAATTGTAGAAATTCCTTTTTTTTTTTGTTTCAAAAAGGCAGAAATTCCTTTTATTTTGGAGCAAAAATGCAAAAAATTTTCTTATTTTGTGCAAATTGCATAAATTTTCCTTATTATAGGGTAAAAAGGCCGAAATTCCTCTAATTTTTGGACAAAATTGCAGGAATTTGCCTTATTTTGGGGCAAAATTGCAGAAATTCCCCTAATTTTTGGGCAAAATTGCAGAAATTTCCTTTATTTTCAGGCAAAATTGCAGAAATTTCCCTAATTTTGTGTCAAAATTGCAGAAAATGCCTTTATTTTGGAGCAAAAATGCAGAAAATCAACATTAATTTGGAGCAAAATTTCAGAAACTCCTCTTATTTTGGGGCAAAAAGGCAATAATTCTCCTTATTTTGGGGCAAAAGGCAAAAATTTCCATTATTTTTGGGCAAAATTGCAGAAATTTCCCTTATCATGGGACAAAAATCCAGAAATTTCATTTATTTCAGGTCAAAAAGACAAAAATTCCGCTAATTTGGGGGCAAATTCCAGAAATTACTCTAATTATAGGGAAAAAGCCTGAAATTCCCCTTTTTTTGGGCAAAAATGCAGAAATTTCCTTTAATTTGGGGCAAAAATGCAGATTTTTCCCCTGATTTGGGGCCAAAAAGGCAGAAATTTCCCTTATTTTGGTGCAAAAGTATAGAAATTTAACTTATTTTAGGATAATATTGCAGAATTTTCCCTTATTTTGTGGCAAAAATAAAGAAATTCCCATTATTGTGCGGTAAAAACTCAGAAATTCCAATTATTTTGGAACAAAATTTAAATAAGTTTTCATATTTGAGGCAAAAATGCAGTAATGCTTCTAATTTTGGGGCAAAATTCAGAAATTCCACTAATTTTGGTGCAAAAAGGCAGAAATTCCACTTAATTTGCGGCAAAAATTCAGAAATTTCCCTTTTTTGGGTCAAAAAAGCAGAAATTTCCTTTATTTTGAGGCAAATTGCAGAAATTTCTCTTATTTTGGGGCAAAAATTCTGTAATAATTCTAATTTTGGGGCAAAAATGAGAAATTCCATTAATTTTGGTGAAAAAGGAAGAAATTTCCCTTATTGTGGAGCAAAATTGCAGAAATTATCCTTTTTTGGGACAAAATTACAGAAATTTCCATTTTTTTGGGCAAAATTGCAGAAATTTCCCTTATCTTGTTGCCAAAATACAGAAATTCCTATTATTTCAGGTCAAAAAGGCAGAAATTACGCTTTCTTGAGGGCAAATTTTAGAAATTTCACTTATTTTAGAGAAAAAGCCTGAAATTCCTCTTATTTTGTGCCAAAAAAGCAGAAATTCTTCTTATTTTAGAGCAAAAAGGCAGAAATTCCACATAATTTTGGGCAAAAATGCAGAAATTCCACTTAATTTTGAGCAAAAATGCAGAAATTTTAATTAATTTGTGGAAAAAGGCAGAAATTTCCCTTATTTTTGGCCAAATAGGCAGAAATTTCTTTTATTTTGAGGCAAAAGCTTAGTAATTTAACTTATTTTAAGATAAAATTGCAGAAACTTCCATTATTTTGTAGCAAAAATGCAGAAATACCCATTATTTTGGGGTAAAAAGAAACTAATTTCCTTTATTTTGTAACAAAATTGCAGAAATTTCCCATATTTTGGTGCAAAAATGCAGTAATGCTTCTAATTTTGGGGCAAAATTCAAAATTTCACTAATTTTGGGGCAAATTCAGAAATTTCACTAATTTTGGTGCAAAAATGCAGAAATTTCCCTTATTTTGATGTAAAACACAGTAATGCCCCTAATTTTGGAGCAAAAATGCTAAAACTCCCCTTATTTTTGAGCAAAAATGCAAAATTTTTTCTTATTTTAGGGCAAAAGACAGAATTTCTCCTTATTTTAGGCCAAAAATACAGAAATTGCCCTTATATTAGGCCAAAAATACTAAATTCCCCTTATTTTGAGGCAAAAAGGCAGAATTTCCCCTTATTTTAGGAAAAAAAGGCAGAAATTCTCGTTAATTTTGGGCAAAAATGCAGAAATTTTCCTTAATTTTTGGCAAAAATGCAGAAATTTCTCTCATTTTTGGCCAAATAGGCAGAAATTTCTTATATTTTGAGGCAAAAGATTAGAAATTTAACTTATTTTTGTATAAAATTGCAGAATCTTCCCTTATTTTGTAGCAAAAATGCAGAAATTCCAATTATTTTGGGGTAAAAATAAAGAAATTTCCCTTATTTTGGAACAAAATTGCAGAAATTTCCTATATTTTGGGGCTAAAATGCAGTAATGCTTCTAATTTTAGGGCAAATATCAGAAATTTCCCTAATTTTGGGGCAAAATTCAGAAATTTCACTAATTTTGGGGCAAAAAGGCAGAAATTCTTATTATTTTGGGGCAAAAATGCAGAAATTCCTTCTATTTGGGGGCAAAAAGGCAGAAATTCTCCTCATTTTGGGGCAAAAAGGCAGAAATTTCCCTTATTTTTGGGCAAAATTGCAGAAATTTCCCTTATCATGGGACAAAAATCCAGAAATTCCCCTCATTTTAGGTCAAAAAGGCAGAAATTCTGCTAATATGATCGCCAATTGCAGATATTAAATATATTTAATGGAAGAAGACTGAAATTTCCCTTATTTTGTGCCAAAAATCAAAAAAACTTCTTATTTTATGGCAAAAAGGGAGAAATTCCAATTAATTTTCGGGAAAAATGCAGAAATTTAACGTATTTTGGGGCAAAAAGACAGTAATGCCCCTAATTTTGCGGCAAAAATGCAGAAATTCCACTAATTTTGGGGCAAAAGGCAGAAATTCCCCTTAATGTGGGGCAAAATTGCTGAAATTTCCCTTTTTGGGACAAAATTGCAGAAATTTCTCTTATTTTGGGGCAAAATTGCAGAATTCACCCTTATTTCGGGTCAAAAATGTAGAAATACCACATACTTGGTGTCAAAATGTAGAAATTACCTTTATTTTAGGGCAAAAACACTGAAATTCCCTCTTTATTGCGCCAAAGAGGCAGAAATTCCTCTTATTTAGGTGCAAAAATGCTGAAATTCCCCTTATTTTAGAACAAAATTGTAGAAATTCCTTTTTTTTTTTGTTTCAAAAAGGCAGAAATTCCTTTTATTTTGGAGCAAAAATGCAGAAAATTTTCTTATTTTGGTGCAAAATTGCATAAATTTCCCTTATTATAGGGTAAAAAAGCAGAAATTTCTCTAATTATAGGGCAAAATTGCAGAAATTTGCCTTATTTTGGGGAAAAAATGCAGAAATTCCCCTAATTTTGGGGCAAAATTGAAGAAATTTCCAATATTTTCAGGCAAAATTGCAGAAATTCCCCTAATTTTGTGTCCAAATGGCAGAAAATGACTTTATTTTGGAGCAAAAATGCAGAAAATCAACATTTATTTGGAGCAAAATTGCAGAAACTCCTCTTATTTTTGGGAAAAAAGGCAAAAATTCTCCTTATTTTGGGGCAAAAGGCAGAAATTTCCCTTATTTTTGGGCAAAATTGCAGAAATTTCCCTTATCATGGGACAAAAATCCAGAAATTTCCCTTATTTCAGGTCAAAAAGGCAGAAAGTCCGCTAATTTGGGGGCAAATTCCAGAAATTACCCTAATTATAGGGAAAAAGCCTGAAATTCCGCTTTTTTTGAGCAAAAATGCAGAAATTTCCCTTAATTTAGGGCAAAAATGGAGATTTTTCCTTTTATTTGGGGCCAAAAGGCAGAAATTTCCTTTATTTTGTTGCAAAAGTATAGAAATTTAACTTATTTTAGGATAATATTGCAGAATTTTCCCTTATTTTGTGGCAAAAATGAAGAAATTTCCATTATTTTGAGGTAAAAACGCAGAAATTCCCATTATTTTGGAACAAAATTGAAAAAATTTTCCATATTTTGAGGCAAAAATGCAGTAATGCTTATAATTTTGGGGCAAAATTCAGAAATTCCACTGATTTTGGTGCAAAAAGGCAGAAATTCCACTTATTTTGCGGCAAAAATTCAGAAATTTCCTTTTTTTGGGTCAAAAAAGCAGAAATTTTTTTTATTTTGAGGCAAATTGCAGAAATTTCCCTTATTTTCGGGCAAAAATTCTGTAATGCTTCTAATTTTGGGGCAAAAATGAGAAATTCCATTAATTTGGGGCAAAAATGAAGAAATTCCCTTAATTGTGGGCAAAATTGCAGAAATTTCCCTTTTTTGGGACAAAATTGCAGAAATTTCCATTATTTTTGGGCAAAATTGCAGAAATTTCCCTTATCTTGTTGCCAAAATACAGAAATTCCTTTTATTTCAGGTCAAAAAGGCAGAAATTATGCTTTCTTGAGGGCAAATTTTAGAAATTACCCTTATTTTAGAGAAAAAGCCTGAAATTCCTCTTATTTTGTGCCAAAAAAGCAGAAATTCTTCTTATTTTAGAGCAAAAAAGCAGAAATTCCACATAATTTTGGGCAAAAATGCAGAAATTTCCCAAATTTTGGGGCAAAAACACAGTTATGCCCCTAACTTTGGAGCAAAAAGGCGGAAATTCCCCTAATTTGGGGGTAAAAATGTAGAAACTCCCATTATTTTTGGGCAAAAATGCTGAAATTCTTCTTATTTTGGAGCAAAAATGCAGAAATTCCGCTTATTTCAGGTCAAAAAGGCAGAAATTCCGCTAATTTGGGGGCAAATTGCAGAAATTAAACTTAATTTAGGGAAAAAGACTTAAATTCCCCTTAATTTGTGCCTTAAAGGCAGAAATTTTTATTTTAGGGCAAAAATACAGAAATTCCACTTAATTTTGAGCAAAAATGCAGAAATTTTCCTTAATTTGTGGAAAAATGCAGAAATTTCCCTTATTTTTGGCCAAATAGGCAGAAATTTCTTTTATTTTGAGGCAAAAGCTTAGAAATTTAACTTATTTTAGGATAAAATTGCAGAAACTTTCCTTATTTATTAGCAAAAATGCAGAAATTTCCATAATTGTGGGGTAAAAAGGAACTAATTTCCCTTATATTGTAACAAAATTGCAGAAATTTCCCATATTTTGGGGCAAAAATGCAGTAATGCTTCTAATTTTGGGGCAAAATTCAGAAATTTCACTAATTTTGGGGCAAAATTTAGAAATTTCACTAATTTTGGGGCAAAAAGGCAGAAATTCCTATTATTTTGGGGCAAAATGCAGAAATTCCTTTTATTTGGGGGCAAAAAGGCAGAAATTCTCCTCATTTTGGGGCAAAAAGGCAGAAATTTTCCTTATTTTTATGCAAAATTGCAGAAATTTCCCTTATCATGGGAAAAAAATCCAGAAATTCCCCTGATTTTAGGTCCAAAAGGCAGAAATTCCCCTAATTTGGAAGCAAATTGCAGATATTAAACTTATTTAAGGGAAGAAGACTGAAATTCCCCTTATTTTGTGCCAAAAAAGCAGAAATTCTATTTATTTTAGGGCAAAAAGGCAGAAATTCCAATTAATTTTGGGGAAAATTAAGAAATTTCCCTTATTATGGGGCAAAAACAAAGTAATGCCTCTCATTTTGCGGAAAATGCAGAAATTCCCCTAATTTTGGAAAAAAAATTTCAGAAATTCCCTATATTTTGAAGCAAAAATGCAGAAATTTTCCTTAATTCAGGGCAAAAATACAGAAATTCCCCTTATTTTGGGGCAAAAATGCAGAAATTTCTCTTATTTAAGGCAAAAATACAGAAATTACCCTTATTTAAGGCAAAAAGACTAAATTCCCCTTATTTTAGGGCAAAAAAACAGAAATTCCCCTTATTTTAGGGCAAAAAGTAAGAAATTCTCCCTTTTTGGGTGGCAAAAATGCAAAATTTCCCTTAGTTTGAGGCAAAAATGCAGATTTTTCCCTCATTTGGGGCCAAAAATGCAAAAATTTCCTTTATTTTTGTGCAAAAGTATAGAAATTAAACTTATTTTAAAATAATATTGCAGAAATTTTCCTTATTTTGTGGCAAAAATGAAGAAATTCCCATTATTTTGCAATAAAAAGGCAGAAATTCCCGTTATTTTGGAACAAAATTGCAGAAATTTCTTATATTTTGGGACAAAAATGCAGTAATGCTTCTAATTTTGGGGAAAAATTAGGAAATTCCACTAATTTTTGGGCAAAAAGGCAAAAATTCCACTTATTTTGCGGCAAAAATTCAGAAATTTCCATTTTTTGGGTCAAAAAGGCAGAAATTTTCTTTATTTTGAGGCAAATTGCAGAAATTTCTCTTATTTTGGGGCAAACATTCTGTAATGCTTCTAATTTCTGGGCAAAAATCAGAAATTCCATTAATTTTGAGGCAAAAAAGCAGAAATTCCCCTTATTGTGGAACAAAATTGCTGAAATTTATCTTTTTTGGAACAAAATTGCAGAAATTTCTCTTATTTTTGGGCAAAATTGCAGAAATTTCCTTTATCTTGTGGCTAAAATACAGAAATTCCTTTTTTTTCAGGTCAAAAAGGCAGAAATTACGCTTTCTTGGGGGCAAATTTTAGAAATTACCATTATTTTAGAGAAAAACCTGAAATTCCTCTTATTTTGTGACAAAAAGGCAGAAATTCTTCTTATTTTAGAGCAAAAAGGCAGAAATTCCACATAATTTTGGGCAAAAATGCAGAAATTACTTTTATTTTGAGGTAAAACACAGTAATGCCCCTAATTTTGGAGCAAAAATGCAGAAATTCCTCTAATTTTGGGGTAAAAAGGCAGATATTCCACTTATTTTGGGGCAAAAATGCTGAAATTCCCCTTACTTTGGTGCAAAATGCAGAAATTTTTCTTATTTTAGGACAAAAAGAGAGAATTTCTCTTTATTTTAGGCCAAAAATACAGAAATTACCCTTATATTAGGCCAAAAAGACTAAATTCCCCTTATTTTGGGGCAAAAAGGCAGAAATTCCCTTTATTTTAGGGAAAAAAGGCAGAAATTCCCGTTAATTTTGGGCAAAAATGCTAAATTTTCTTTAATTTGTGGCAAAAATGCAGAAATTTCTCTTATTTTTGGCCAAATAGGCAGAAATTTTTTATATTTTGTGGCAAAAGGTTAGAAATTTAACTTATTTTAGTATAAAATTGCAGAAACTTCCCTTATTTTGTAGCAAAAATGCAGAAATTCCCATTATTTTCGGGTAAAAAGGAAGAAATTACCCTTATTTTGGAACAAAATTGCAGAAATTTCCCATATTTTGGGGCAAAAATGCAGTAATGCTTCTAAATTTAGGGCAAATATCAGAAATTTCACTAATTTTGGAGCAAAATACAGAAATTTCACTAATTTTGGGGCAAAAAGGCAGAAATTGCTATTATTTTGGGGCAAAAATGCAGAAATTTCTTTTATTTGGGGGCAAAAAGCAGAAATTCTCCTTATTTGGGGCAAAAAGTCAGAAATTTCCCTTATTTTTGGGCAAAATTGCAGAAATTTCCCTTATCATGGGACAAAAATCCAGAAATTCTCCTCATTTTAGGTCAAAAAGGCAGAAATTCCGCTAATTTGAGGGCCAATTGCAGATATTAAACTTATTTAAGGGAAGGAGACTGAAATTCCCCTTATTTTGTGCCAAAAAAAGCAGAAATTCTTCTTATTTTAGGGCAAAAAGGCAGAAATTCCAATTAATTTTGGGGAAAAATGCAGAAATTTAACGTATTTTGGGGCAAAAACACAGTAATGCCCCTAATTTTGCGGCAAAAATGCAGAAATTCCCCTAATTTTGGGGCAAAGGCAGAAATTCCCCTTATTTTGGACTAAAATTGCTGAAATTTCCCTTTTTTGGAACAAAATTACAGAAATTTCTCTTATTTTGGGGCAAAAAGAAAAAAATTCTCCTTATTTTGGGGCAAATATCAGAAATTTCACTAATTTTGGGGCAAAATTCAGAAATTCCACTAATTTTGGGGCAAAAAGGTAGAAAATCCACTTATTTTGCGGCAAAAATTCAGAAATTTCCTTTTTTTGGGTCAAAAAGGCAGAAATTTCTCTCTTTTGAGGCAAATTGCAGAAATTTCCCTTATTTTAGGGCAAAAATGCAGTAATGCTTCTAATTTTGGGGAGAAATTAGGAAATTCCACTAATTTTGGGGAAAAAAGGCCGAAATTCCCCTTTTTTTGTGGCAAAAATTCAGAAATTTCCATTTTTTGGGTCAAAAAGGCTGAAATTTTCTTTATTTTGATGCAAATTGCAAAAATTTCCCTTATTTTAGGACAAAAATTCTGTAATGCTCCTAATTTTGGGGCAAAAATCAGATATTCCATTAATTTTGAGGCAAAAAGGCAGAAATTTTCTTTATTGTGGAGCAAAATTGCTGAAATTTCCCTTTTTTTAGACAAAATTGCAGAAATTTGCCTTATTTTTGGGCAAAATTGAAGAAATTTCCCTTATCTTGTAACCAAAATACAGAAATTTTTTTTATTTCAGGACAAAAAGGCAGAAATTACGCTTTCTTGGAGGCAAATGTTAGAAATTACCCTTATTTTAAAGAAAAAGCCTGAAATTCCTTTTATTTTGTGACAAAAAGGCAGAAATTCTTCTTATTTTAGAGCAAAAAGGCAGAAATTCCACATAATTTTGGGCAAAAATGCAGAAATTTCATTTATTTTGAAGTAAAACACAGTAATGCCCCTAATTTTGGAGCAAAAAGGCGGAAATTCCCCTAATTTTGTGGTAAAAAGGCAGAAATTCCCCTTATTTTGGGGCAAAAATGCTGAAATTCCCCTTATTTTGGAGACAAAATGCAGAAATTTTTTTTTGTTTTAGGGCAAAAAGACAGAATTTCTTATTATTTTAGGCCAAAAATACAGAAATTACCCTTATATTATGCCAAAATGACTAAATTCCCCTTAATTTGGTGCAAAAAGGCAGAAATTCCCCTTATTTTAAGGCAAAAAGTAATAAATTCCCATTAATTTTGGGCAAAAATGCAGAAATTTTCTTTAAATTGTGGCAAAAATGCAGGAATTTCTCTTATTTTTGGCCAAATAGGCAGAAATTTCTCTTTTTGAGGCAAAAGGTTAGAAATTTAACTTATTTAAGGATAAAATTGCAGAAACTTCCCTAATTTTGTAGCAAAAATGCAGAAATTCCCATTATTTTGGGGTAAAAAGTAAGAAATTTCTCTTATTTTAGAACAAAATTGCAGAAATTTCCCATAATTTGGGGCAAAAATGCAGTAATGCTTCTAATTTTGGGGCAAAATTCAGAAATTCCACTGATTTTGGTGCAAAAAGGAAGAAATTCCACTTATTTTGCGGCAAAAATTCAGAAATTTCCCTTTTTTGGGTCAAAAAAGCAGAAATTTTTTTTTATTTTGAGGCAAATTGCAGAAATTTCCGTTATTTTGGGGCAAAAATTCTTTAATGCTTCTAATTTTGGGGCAAAAATGAGAAATTCCATTAATTTTGGGGCAAAAAGGAAGAAATTCCCCTTATTGTGGGCAAAATTGAAGAAATTTCCCTTTTTTGGGACAAAATTGCAGTAATTTCCCTTATTTTTTGGCAAAATTGCGGAAATTTCCCTTATCTTGTTGCCAAAATACAGAAATTCCTTTTATTTCAGGTCAAAAAGGCAGAAATTACGCTTTCTTGAGGGCAAATTTTAGAAATTACCCTTATTTTAGAGAAAAAACCTGAAATTCCTCTTATTTTGTGCCAAAAAGGCAAAAATTCTTCTTATTTTAGAGCAAAAAGGCAGAAATTCCACATAATTTTGGGCAAAAATGCAGAAATTTCCCTTATTTTGGGGCAAAAACACAGTAATGCCCCTAACTTTGGAGCAAAAAGGCAGAAATTCCCCTAATTTGGGGGTAAAAATGCAGAAATTCCCATTATTTTTGGGCAAAAATGCAGAAATTCCCCTTATTTTGGAGCAAACATGCAGAAATTCCGCTTATTTCAGGTCAAAAGGCAGAAATTCCGCTAATTTGGGGGCAAATTGCAGAAATTAAACTTAATTTAGGGAAAAAGAATGAAATTCCCCTTAATTTGTGCCTTAAAGGCAGAAATTCTTATTTTAGGGCAAAAATACAGAAATTCCACTTAATTTTGAGCAAAAATACAGAAATTTTCCTTAATTTGTGGAAAAATGCAGAAATTTCCCTTATTTTTGGACAAATAGGCAGAAATTTCTTTTATTTTGAGGCAAAAGCTTAGAAATTTAACGTATTTAAGGATAAAATTGCAGAAACTTTCCTTATTTTGGAGCAAAAATGCAGAAATTCCCATAATTTTGGGGGAAAAAGGAACTAATTTCCCTTATATTGTAACAAAATTGCAGAAATTTCCCATATTTTGGGGCAAAAATGCAGTAATGCTTCTAATGTTGGGGCAAAATTCAGAAATTTCACTAATTTTGGGGCAAAATTCAGAAATTTCACTAATTTTGGGGCAAAAAGGCAGAAATTCCTATTACTTTGGGGCAAAATGCAGAAATTCCTTTTATTTGGGGCCAAAAAGGCAGAAAATCTCCTCATTTTGGGGCAAAAAGGCAGAAATTTCCCTTATTTTTGGGCAAAATTGCAGAAATTTCCCTCATCATGGAACAAAAATCCAGAAATTCCTCTCATTTTAGGTCAAAGTGGCAGAAATTCAGCTAATTTGGAAGCAAATTGCAGATATTAAACTTATTTAAGGGAAGAAGACTGAAATTCCCCTTATTTTGTGCCAAAAAAGCAGAAATTCTATTTATTTTAGGGCAAAAAGGCAGAAATTCCAATTAATTTTGGGGAAAAATTAAGAAATTTCACTTATTATGGGGCAAAAACAAAGTAATGCCTCTCATTTTGATGCAAAAATGCAGAAATTTCCCTAATTTTGGGGCAATAGGAAGAAATTTCCCAAATTGTGGGGCAAAATTGCTGAAATTTCCCTTTTTTGCGACAAAATTGAAGAAATTTTCCTTATTTCGGGTCAAAATGGCAGAAATACCGCATATTTGGTTTCAAAAATGCGGAAATTACCCTTATTTCAGGGCAAAAACACTGAAATTCCCCCTTTTTTGCACCAAAAAGGAGGAAATTCCCCTTATTTTGGGGCAAAAATGCAGAAATTCCCCTTATTTTGGAACAAAATTGCAGAAATTCCCCTTTTTTTGTTTCAAAAAGGCAGAAATTCCCTTTATTTTGGAGCAAAAATGCAAAAGATTCCCTTATTTTGGTGCAAAATTGCATAAATTTCCCTTATTATAGGGCAAAAAGGCAGAAATTCCCCTAATTATAGGGCAAAATTGCAGAAATTTCCCTTATTTTGGGGCAAAATTGCAGAAATTTCCATTATTTTAGGGCAAAATTGCAGCAATTTCCCTATGTTGTTGCAAAAATGCATAAATTCCCCTAATTTTGGAAAAAAATTGCAGAAATTCCCCTTATTTTGGAGCAAAAATGCAGAAATTTTTCTTAATTCAGGGCAAAAATACAGACATACCCCTTATTTTGGGGCAAAAATGCAGAAATTTCTCTTATTTTAGGGCAAAAATACAGAAATTACCCTTATTTAAGGCAAAAAACTAAATTCCCCTTATTTTGGGGCAAAAAGGCAGAAATTCCCATTATTTTAGGGCAAAAAGTCAGAAATTCCCCTTTTTTGGGGGCAAAAATGCAGAAATTTCCCTTAATTTGGGACAAAAATGCAGATTTTTTCTTTATTTAGGGCCAAAAAGTCAGAAATTTCCCTTATTATGGTGCAAGATATAGAAATTTAGTTATTTTAAAATAATATTGCAGAAATTTTCCTTATTTTGTGGCAAAAATGAAGAAATTCCCATTATTTTGCAATAAAAAGGCAGAAATTCCCTTTATTTTGGAACAAAATTGAAAAAATTTCCTATATTTTGGGGCAAAAATGCAGTAATGCTTCTAATTTTGGGGCAAAATTAGGAAATTCCACTAATTTTGGGGCAAAAAGGCAGAAATTCCACTTATTTTGCGGCAAAAATTCAGAAATTTCCATTTTTTTGGGTCAAAAAGGCAGAAATTTTCTTTATTTTGAGGCAAATTGCAGAAATTTCCCGTATTTTGGAGTAACAATTCTGTAATGCTTTTAATTTTGGGGCAAAAATCAGAAATTCCATTAATTTTGGGGCAAAAAGGCAGAAATTCAGGTTATTGTGGAGCAAAATTGCTGAAATTTCTTTTTTTTGTGACAAAATTGCAGAAATTTCCCTTATTTTTGGGCAAAATTGCAGAAACTTCCCTTATCTTGTTGCCAAAATACAGAAATTTCTTTTATTTCAGGTCAAAAAGGCAGAAATTACGCTTTCTTGAGGGCA
This sequence comes from Micromys minutus, assembly GCF_963924665.1. Lineage (NCBI taxonomy): Eukaryota > Metazoa > Chordata > Mammalia > Rodentia > Muridae > Micromys > Micromys minutus. Next base: position 81,759 of record NW_027667339.1, read on the forward strand.
AATTTTAGAAATTACCTTTATTTTAGAGAAAAAGCCTGAAATTCCTCTTATTTTGTGCCAAAAAAGCAGAAATTCTTCTTATTTTAGAACAAAAAGGCAGAAATTCCACATAATTTTGGGCAAAAATGCAAAAATTTCCCTTGTTTTGGGGAAAAAACACAATAATGACCCTAATTTTGGAGCAAAAAGGCAGAAATTCCCCTAATTTGGGGGTAAAAGTGCAGAAATTCCCCTTATTTTTAGGCAAAAATCCTGAAATTCCCCTTATTTTGGAGCAAAAATGCAGAAATACCCCTTATTTCAGGACAAAAAGGCAGAAATTCCGCTAATTTGGGGGCAAATTGCAGAAATTAAACTTAATTTAGGGAAAAAGCCTGAAATTCCCCGTATTTTGTGCCTTAAAGGCAGAAATTCTTATTTTAGGGCAAAAATACAGAAATTCCACTTAATTTTGAGCAAAAATGCAGAAATTTTCATTAATTTGTGGAAAAATGCAGAAATTTCCCTTAATTTTTGCAAAATAGGCAGAAATTTCTTTTATTTTGAGATGAAAGCTTAGAAATTTAACTTATTTTAGGATAAAATTGCAGAAACTTTCCTTATTTTGTAGCAAAAATGCAGAAATTTCCATTATTTTGTGGTTAAATGAAACTAATTTCCCTTATTTTGTAACAAAATTGCAGAAATTTCCCATATTTTGGGGCAAACATTCTGTAATGCTTCTAATTTCTGGGCAAAAATCAGAAATTCCATTAATTTTGAGGCAAAAAAGCAGAAATTCCTCTTATTGTCGAGCAAAATTGCTGAAATTTCCCTTTTTTGGAACAAAATTGCAGAAATTTCCCTTATTTTTGGGCAAAATTGCAGAAATTTCCCTTATCTTGTGGCTAAAATACAGAAATTCCTTTTTTTTCAGGTCAAAAGGGCAGAAATTATGCTTTCTTGGGGGCAAATTTTAGAAATTACCTTTATTTTAGAGAAAAAGCCTGAAATTCATCTTATTTTGTGACAAAAAGGCAGAAATTCTTCTTATTTTAGAGCAAAAAGACAGAAATTCCACATAATTATGGGCAAAAATGCAGAAATTTCCCTTATTTTGAGGTAAAACACAGTAATGCCCCTAATTTTGGAGCAAAAATGCAGAAATTCCCCTAATTTTGGGGTAAAAAGGCAGAAATTCCACTTATTTTGGGGCAAAAATGCTGAAATTCCCCTTATTTTGGAGCAAAATGCAGAAATTTTTCTTTTTTTAGGGCAAGAAGACAGAATTTCTCTTTATTTTAGGCCAAAAATACAGTAATTACCCTTATATTAGGCAAAAAAGACTAAATTCCCCTTATTTTGGGACAAAAAGGCAGAAATTCCCCTTATTTTAAGGAAAAAAGGCAGAAATTCCCGTTAATTTTGGGCAAAAATGCAGAAATTTTCCTTAATTAGTGGCAAAAATGCAGAAATTTCTCTTATTTTTGGCCAAATAGGCAGAAATTTTTTATATTTTGAGGCAAAAGGTTAGAAATTTAACTTATTTTAGTATAAAATTGCAGAAACTTCCCTTATTTTGTAGCAAAAATGCAGAAATTCCCATTATTTTGGGGTAAAAAGGAAGAAATTTCTTTTATTTTGGAACAAAATTGCAGAAATTTCCCATATTTTGGGGCAAAAATGCAGTAATGCTTCTAATTTTAGGGCAAATATCAAAAATTTCACTAATTTTGGGGCAAAAATCAGAAATTTCACTAATTTTGGGGCAAAAAGGCAGAAATTCCTATTATTTTGGGGCAAAATGCAGAAATTCCTTTTATTTGGGGGCAAAAATGCAGAAATTCTCTTCATTTTGGGGCAAAAAGTCAGAAATTTCCTTTATTATTGGGCAAAATTGTAGAAATATCCCTTATCATGGGACAAAAATCTAGAAAATCCTCTCGTTTTAGGTCAAAAAAACAGAAATTCCACTAATTTGGGGGCAAATTGCAGAAATTAAAATTATTTAAAGGAAGAAGACTGAAATTCCCCTTATTTTGTGCCAAAAAAGCAGAAATTCTTCTTATTTTTGGGCAAAAAGGCAGAAATTCCAATTAATTTTGGGGAAAAATGCAGAAATTTCCATTATTATGGGGCAAAAACACAGTAATGCCTCTAATTTTGCGGCAAAAATGCAGAAATTCCCCTAATTTTGGGTCAAAAGGCAGAAATTCTCTTTATTGTGGGGCAAAATTGCTGAAATATCCTGTTTTGGGACAAAATTGCACAAATTCCTCTTATTTCGGGTCAAAATGGCAGAAATACCGCATACTTGGTGTCAAAATGCAGAAATTACCCTTATTTTAAGGCAAAAAGACTGAAATTCCCCCTTTTTTGCGCCAAAAAAGAAGGAATTCCCATTATTTTAAGGCAAAAATGCAGAAATTCCCCTTATTTTCGAACAAAATTGCAGAAATTCCCCTTTTTTTGTTTCAAAAAGGCAGAAATTCCCTTTATTTTGGAGCATAAATGCAGAAGATTCCTTTATTTTGGTGCAAAATAGCATAAATTTCCTTTATTATAGGGCAAAAAGGCAGAAATTCCCCTAATTATAGGGCAAAATTGCAGAAATTTCCCTTATTTTGGGGAAAAATTGCAGAAATTCCCAAAATTTTAGGGCAAAATTGCAGAAATTTCCCATATTTTGGTGCAAAATTGCAGAAATTCTTCTAATTTTGGAAAAAAATTGCAGAAATTCCCCTTTTTTTGTTTCAAAAAGGCAGAAATTCCCTTTGTTTTGGAGCAAAAATGCAGAAGATTCCTTTATTTTGGTGCAAAATTGCATAAATTTCCCTTATTATAGGGCAATAAGGCAAAAATTCCTCTAATTATAGGGCAAAATTGCAGAAATTTCCCTTATTTTGGGGCAAAATTGCAGAAATTTCCATAATTTTAGGGCAAAATTGCAGAAATTTTCCGTATTTTAGGACAAAATTGCAGAAATTCCACTAATTTTAGAAAAAATTACAGAAATTTTGTTTATTTTGAAGCAAAAATGCAGAAATTTTCCTTAATTCAGGGCAAAAATACAGAAATTCCCCTTTTTTTGGGAAAAAATGCAGAAATTTCTCTTATTTTAGGGCAAAAATACAGATATTACCCTTATTTAAGGCAAAAAGACTAAATTCCCCCTATTTTGGGGCAAAAAAGCAGAAATTCCTTTTATTTTAGGGCAAAAATTCAGAAAATCCTCTTTTTGGGGGGAAAAATGCAGAAATTTCCCTTAATTTGTGGCAAAAATGCAGATTTTCTCTTTATTTGGGGCCAAAAAGTCAGAAATTTCCCTTATTTTGGTGCAAAAGTATAGAAATTTAACTTATTTTAAAATAATATTGCAGAAATTTCCCTTATTTTGTGGCAAAAATGAAGAAATTCCCATTATTTTGCAATAAAAAGGCAGAAATTCCCTTTATTTTGGAACAAAATTGCAGAAATTTCCTATATTTTCGGGCAAAAATGCAGTAATGCTTCTAATTTTGGGAGAAATTAGGAAATTCCACTAATTTTGGGGCAAAAAGGCCGAAATTCCACTTTTTTTGTGGCAAAAATTCAGAAGTTTCCATTTTTTGGGTCAAAAATGCTGAAATTTTCTTTATTTTGAGGCAAATTGCAGAAATTTCCCTTATTTTGGGGCAAAAATTCTGTAATGCTTCTAATTTTGGAGCAAAAATCAGAAATTCCATTAATTTTGAGGCAAAAAGGCAGAAATTTTCTTTATTGTGGAGCAAAATTGCTGAAATTTCCCTTTTTTTAGACAAAATTGCAGAAATTTCCCTTATTTTTGGGCAAAATTGCAGAAATTTCTCTTATCTTGTGGCCAAAATACAGAAATTCCTTTTATTTCATGTCAAAAAGGCAGAAATTACGCTTTCTTGGGGGCAAATTTTAGAAATTACCCTTATTTTAGAGAAAAAGCCTGTAATTCCTCTTATTTTGTGACAAAAAGGCAGAAATTCTTCTTAATTTAGAGCAAAAAGGCAGAAATTCCACATAATTTTGGGCAAAAATGCAGAAATTTCTTTTATTTTGAAGTAAAACAGAGTAATGCCCCTAATTTTGGAGCAAAAAGGCGGAAATTCCCCTAATTTTGGGGTAAAAAGGCAGAAATTCCCCTTATTTTGGGGTAAAAATGCTGAAATTCCCCTTATATTGGAGCAAAAATGCAGAAATTTTTTTTATTTTAGGGCAAAAAAACAGAATTTCTTCTTATTTTAGGCCAAAAATAGAGAAATTACCCTTATATTATGCCAAAATGACTAAATTCCCCTTATTTTGGGGCAAAAAGGCAGAAATTCCCCTTATTTTAAGGCAAAAAGTAATAAATTCCCATGAATTTTGGGCAAAAATGCAGAAATTTTCCTTAATTTGTGGCAAAAATGCAGGAATTTCTCTTATTTTTGGCCAAATAGGCAGAAATTTCTCTTAGTTTGAGGCAAAAGGTTAGAAATTTAACTTATTTAAGGATAAAATTGCAGAAACTTCCCTAATTTTGTAGCAAAAATGCAGAAATTCCTATTATTTTGGAGTAAAAAGGAAGAAATTTCTATTATTTTGGAACAAAATTGCAGAAATTTCCCATAATTTGGGGCAAAAATGCAGTAAAGCTTCTAATTTTGGGGCAAATATCAGAAATTTCACTAATTTTAGGGCAAAATTCAGAAATTTCACTAATTTTGGGGCAAAAAGGAAGAAATTCCTATTATTTTGGGGCAAAAATGCAGAAATTCCTTTTATTTGGGGACAAAAAGGCAGAAATTCTCCTTATTTTGAGGCAAAAAAGCAGAAATTTCCCTTATTTTTGGGCAAAATTGCAGAAATTTCCCTTATCATGGGACAAAAATCCAGAAATTCCCCTCATTTTAGGTCAAAAAGGCAGAAATTCTGCTAGTTTGGGGGCAAATTGCAGATTTTAAACTTATTTCTAAGAAGAAGACTGAAATTCCCCTTATTTTGTGCCAAAAATGCAGAAATTCTTCATATTTTAGGGCAATAAGGCAGAAATTCCTATTAATTTTGGTGAAAAATGCAGAAATTTCCCGTATTTTGGGGCAAAAACACAGTAATGCCCCTAATTTTGCGGCAAAAATGCAGAAATTCCCCTAATTTTTGGGCAAAAGGCAGAAATTCCCCTTACTGTGGGGCAAAATTGCTGAAATTTCCTATTTTTGGGACAAAATTGCAGAAATTTCTTTTATTTTGGGGCAAAATTGCAGAATTGACCCTTATTTCGGGTCAAAAAAGCAGAAATACCGCATACTTGGTGTCAAAATGCAGAAATTACCCTTATTTTAGGGCAAAAACTCTGAAATTCCTTCTCTTTTGCACCAAAAATGCAGAAATTCCCTTTATTTTGGGGCAAAAATGCTGAAATTCCCCTTATTTTGGAACAAAATTGTAGAAATTTTTCTTTTTTTCTTTCAAAAAGGCAGAAATTCTTTTTATTTTGGAGCAAAAATGCAAAAAATTTCCTTATTTTGGTGGAAAATTGCATAAATTTCCCTTATTATAGATTAAAAAGGCAGAAATTCCTCTAATGATAGGGCAAAATTGCATAAATTTGCCTTATTTTGGGACAAAAATGCAGAAATTCCCCTAAATTTGGAGCAAAAATGCAGAAATTTCCCTTATTTTCGGGCAAAATTGCAGAAATTCCCCTAATTTTGTGTCAAAATTCCAGAATATGCCTTTATTTTGGAGCAAAAATGCAGAAAATCAACATTAATTTGGAGCAAAATTGCCGAAATTCCTCTTATTTTGGGGCAAAAAGGCAAAAATTCTCCTTATTTTGGGGCAAATATCAGAAATTTCACTAATTTTGGGGCAAAATTCAGAAATTCCACTAATTTTGGGGCAAAAAGTCAGAAATTCCACTTATGTTGCGGAAAAAATTCAGAAATTTCCCTTTTTTGGGTCAAAAAGGCAATAATTTCTTTTATTTTGGGACAAAAATTCTGTAATGCTTCTAATTTTTGGGCAAAAATGAGAAATTACATTAATTTTGGGGCAAAAAGGCAGAAATTCCCTTTATTGTGGGGCAAAAATGCAGAAATTTCCCTTTTTTGGGACAAAATTGCAGAAATTTCCCTTATCTTGTGGCCAAAATACAGAAATTCCTTTTATTTCAGGTCAAAAAGGCAGAAATTCCACTTTCTTTTGGGCAAATTTTAGAAATTACCCTTATTTGAGAGAAAAAGCCTGAAATTCCTCTTATTTTGTGCCAAAAAGGCAAAGATTCTTTTTATTTTAGAGCAAAAAGGCAGAAATTCATCATAATTTTGGGCAAAAATGCAGAAATTTTCATTATTTTTATGCAAAAACAGAGTAATGCCCCTAATTTTGGAGCAAAAAGGCGGAAATTCCACTAATTTTGGGGTAAAAATGCAGAAATTCCCCTTATTTTGGGGCAAAAATGCTGAAATTCCCCTTATTTTGGAGCAAAAATGCAGAAATTTCTTTTATTTCAGGTCAAAAAGGAAGAAATTCTGCAAATTTGGGGGCAAATTGCAGAAATTAAACTTAATTTAGGGAAAAATGCTGAAATTCCTCTTATTTTGTCCCTTAAAGACAGAAATTCTTATTTTAGGGCAAAAATACAGAAATTCCACTTAATTTTGGGCAAAAATGCAGACATTTTCCTTAAATGTGGTAAAAATGCAGAATTTTCCCTTATTTTTGGCCTAATAGGCAGAAATTTCTTTTATTTTGAGGCAAAAGGTTAGAAATTTAACTTATTTTAGGATAAAATTGCAGAAACTTCCCTTATTTTGTAGCAAAAATGCAGAAATTCCCATTATTTTGGGGTAAAAAGGAAGAAATTTCCCTTATTTTGTAACAAAATTGCCGAAATTTCCCATATTTTGGGGCAAAAATGCAGTAATGCTTCTAATTTTGGGGCAAAATTCAGAAATTTCACTAATTTTGGGGCAAAATTCAAATATTTCACTAATTTTAAGGCAAAAAGGCAGAAATTCCTATTATTTTGGGGCAAAAATGCAGAAATTCCTTTTATTTGGGGCAAAAAGGCAGAAATTCTCCTCCTTTTGGGGCAAAAAGGCAGAAATTTTCCTTATTTTTGGGCAAAATTGCAGAAATTTCCCTTATCATGGGTCAAAAATCCAGAAATTCCCCTCATTTTAGGTCAAAAAGGCAGAAATTCCACTAATTTTGGGGCAAATTGCAGATATTAAACTTATTTAAGGGAAGAAGACTGAAATTCCCCTTATTTTGTGCCAAAAAAGCAGAAATCCTTCTTATTTTAGAGCAAAAAGGCAAAAATTCCAATTAATTTTGGGGAAAAATGCAGAAATTTCTCGTATTTTGGGGCAAAAACACAGTAATGCGCCTAATTTTGCAGCAAAAATGCAGAAAATCCCCTAATTTTGGGGCAAAAGGCAGAAATTCCCCTTATTGTGTGGCAAAATTGCTGAAATTTCTTTTTTTTGGAACAAAATTGCAGAAATTTCTCTTATTTTGGGGCAAAAAGGCAAAAATTCTCCTTATTTTGGGAAAAATATCAGAAATTCCACTAATTTTCGGGCAAAAAGGCAGAAATTCCAATTATTTTGCGGCAAAAATTCAGAAATTTCTTTTTTTTGGGTCAAAAAGGCAGAAATTTCCTTTATTTTGAGGCAAATTGCAGAAATTTCTTTTCTTTTGGGGCAAAAATTCTGTAATCCTTCTAATTTTGGGGCAAAAATGAGAAATTCCATTAATTTTGAGGCAAAAAGGCAGAAATTCCCTTTATTGTGGGGCAAAATTGCAGAAATTTCCCATTTTTGGGACAAAATTGCAGAAATTTCTCTTATTTTTGGGCAAAATTGCAGAAATTTCCCTTATCTTGTGGCCAAAATACAGAAATTCCTTATATTTCAGGTCCAAAAGGCAGAAATTACACTTTCTTTTGGGAAAATTTTAGAAATTACCCTTATTTGAGAGAAAAAGCCTGAAATTCCTCTTATTTTGTCCAAAAAGGCAAAAATTCTTTATATTTTAGAGCAAAAAGGCAGAAATTCATCATAATTTTGGGCAAAAATGCAGAAATTCCTTTTATTTGGGGCAAAAAGTCAGAAATTCTCATCATTTTGTGGCAAAAAAGCAAAAATTTCCTTTATTATTGGGCAAAATTGCAGAAATTTCCCTTATCATGGGTCAAAAATCCAGAAATTCCCCTCATTTTAGGTCTAAAAGGCAGAAATTCTGCTAATTTGGGGTCAAATTGCAGATATTAAATTTATTTAAGGGAAGAAGACTGAAATTCCCCATATTTTGTGCCAAAAAAGCAGAAATTCTTCTTATTTTAGGGCAAAAACGCAGAAATTCCAATTAATTTTGGGGAAAAATGCAGAAATTTCCCGTATTTTGGGGCAAAAACACAGTAATGCCCCTAATTTTGCGGCAAAAATGCAGAAATTCCACTAATTTTGGGGCAAAAGGCAGAAATTCCCCTTATTGTGGGGAAAAATTGCTGAAATTTTTCTTTTTGGAACAAAATTGCCGAAATTTCTCTTATTTTGGGGCAAAAAGGCAAAAATTCTCCTTATTTTGGGGCAAATATCAGAAATTTCACGAATTTTCGGAAAAATTCAGAAATTCCACCAATTTTGGGGCAAAAAGGCAGAAATTCCAATTATTTTGCAGCAAAAATTCAGAAATTTCCCTTTTTTGGGTCAAAAAGGGAGAAATTACCTTTATTTTGATGCAAATTGCAGAAATTTTCTTTATTTTGGGGCAAAAATTCTGTAATGCTTCTAATTTTGGTGCAAAAATGAGAAATTCCATTAATTTTGGGGCTAAAAGGCAGAATTTCCCTTTATTGTGGGGCAAAATTGAAGGAATTTCCCTTTTTTAAGACAAAATTGCAGAAATTTACCTTATTTTTAGGCAAAATTGCAGAAATTTCCCTTATCTTGTGGCCAAAATCCAGAAATTCCTTTTATTTCAGGTCAAAAAGGCAGAAATTACACTTTTTTTTGGGCAAATTTTAGAAATTACCCCTATTTTAGAGAAAAAGCCTGAAATTTCTTTTATTTTGTGCCAAAAAGGCAGAAATTCTTCTTATTTTAGAGCAAAAAGGCAGAAATTCATCATAATTTTGGGCAAAAATGCAGAAATTTTCCTTATTTTGGGGCAAAAACACAGGAATGCCCCTAATTTTGGAACAAAAAGGCAGAAATTCCCCTAATTTTGGGGTAAAAATGCAGAAATTCCCTTTATTTTGGGGCAAAAATGTTGAAATTCCCCTTATTTTGGAGCAAAAAATGCAGAAATTCCCTTTATTTCAGTTCAAAAAGGAAGAAATTCCGCTAATTTGAGGGCAAATTGCAGATATTAAACTTAATTTAGGGAAAAATACTGAAATTCCCCTTATTTTGTGCCTTAAAGGCAGAAATTCTTATTTTAGGGCAAAAATACAGAAATTCCACTTAATTTTGGGCAAAAATGCATTTTCCTTAAATGTGGTAAAAATGCAGAATTTTCCCTTATTTTTGGCCTAATAGGCAGAAATTTCTTTTATTTTGAGGCAAAAGGTTAGAAATTTAACTTATTTTAGGATAAAATTGCAGAAACTTCCCTTATTTTGTAGCAAAAATGCAGAAATTCCCATTATTTTGGGGTAAAAAGGAAGAAATTTCCATTATTTTGTAACAAAATTGCCGAAATTTCCCATATTTTGGGGCAAAAATGCAGTAATGCTTCTAATTTTGGGGCAAAATTCAGAAATTTCACTAATTTTGGGGCAAAATTCAAATATTTCACTAATTTTAAGGCAAAAAGGCAGAAATTCCTATTATTTTGGGGCAAAAATGCAGAAATTCCTTTTATTTGGGGCAAAAAGGCAGAAATTCTCCTCCTTTTGGGGCAAAAAGGCAGAAATTTCCCTTATTTTTGGGCAAAATTGCAGAAATTTTCCTTATCATGGGACAAAAATCCAGAAATTCCTCTCATTTTAGGTCAAAAATGCAGAAATTCCGCTAATTTGGTGGCAAATTGCAGATATTAAACTTATTAAGGGAAGAAGACTGAAATTCCCCTTATTTTGTGCCAAAAAAGCAGAAATTCTTCATATTTTAGGGCAAAAAGGCAGAAATTACAATTAATTTTGGGGAAAAATGCAGAAATTTCCCGTATTTTGGGGCAAAAACACAGTAATGCCCCTAATTTTGCGGCAAAAATGCAGAAATTCCCCTAATTTTGGGGCAAAAGGCAGAAATTCCTTTTATTGTGGGGCAAAATTTCTGAAATTTCTTTTTTTTGGAACAAAATTGCAGAAATTTCTTTTATTTTGGGGCAAAAAGGCAAAAATTCTCCTTATTTTGTGGCAAATATCAGAAATTTCACTAATTTTGGGGCAAAATTCAGAAATTCCACTAATTTTGGGGCAAAAAGGCAGAAATTCCAATTATTTTGCGGCAAAAATTCAGAAATTTCCCTTTTTTGGGTCAAAAAGGCAGAAATTTCCTTTATTTTGGGGCAAATTGCAGAAATTTCCCTTCTTTTGGGGCAAAAATTCTGTAATCCTTCTAATTTTGGGGCAAAAATGAGAAATTCCATTAATTTCGGGGCAAAAAGGCAGAAATTCCCTTTATTGTGGGGCAAAATTGCAGAAATTTCCCTTTTTTGTGAAAAATTGCAGAAATTTCCCTTATTTTTGGGCAAAATTGCAGAAATTTTCCTTATCTTGTGGCCAAAATCCAGAAATTCCTTTTATTTCAGGTCAAAAAGGCAGAAATTACACTTTTTGGGGCAAATTTTAGAAATTACCCTTATTTTAGAGAGAAAGCCTGAAATTCCTCTTATTTTGTGCCAAAAACGCAGAAATTCTTCCAATTTTAGAGCAAAAAGGCAGAAATTCATCATAATTTTGGGCATAAATGCAGAAATTTTTCTTATTTTGGGGCAAAAACACAGGAATGCCCCTAATTTTGGAGCAAAAAGGCGGAAATTCCCCTAATTTTGGGGTAAAAATGCAGAAATTCCCCTTATTTTGGGGCAAAAATGCTGAAATTCCCCTTATTTTGGAGCAAAAATGCAGAAATTCCCTTTATTTCAGGTCAAAAAGGAAGAAATTTCGTTAATTTGGGGGCAAATTGCAGAAATTAAACTTAATTTAGGGAAAAATACTGAAATTCCCCTTATTTTATGCCTTAAAGGCAGAAATTCTTATTTTAGGGCAAAAATACAGAAATTCCACTTAATTTTGGGCAAAAATGCAGACATTTTCCTTAAATGTAGTAAAAATGCAGAATTTTTCCTTATTTTTGGCCTAATAGGCAGAAATTTCATTTATTTTGAGGCAAAAGGTTAGAAATTTAACTTATTTTAGGATAAAATTGCAAAAACTTCCCTTATTTTGTAGCAAAAATGCAGAAATTCCCATTATTTTGGGGTAAAAAGGAAGAAATTTCCCTTATTTTGTAACAAAATTGCAGAAATTTCCAATATTTTGGGGCAAAAATGCAGTAATTCTTCTAATTTTGGGGCAAAATTCAAATTTCACTAATTTTGGGGCAAAATTCAGAAATTTCACTAATTTTGGGGCAAAAAGGCAGAAATTCCTATTATTTTGGGGCAAAAATGCAGAAATTCCTTTTATTTAAGGCAAAAAGGCAGAAATTCTTCTCATTTTGGGGCCAAAAGGCAGAAATTTCCCTTATTTTTGGGCAAAATTTCAGAAATTTCCCTTATCATGGGACAAAAATCCAGAAATTCGACTCATTTTAGGTCAAAAAGGCAGAAATTCCGCTAATTTTGGGGCAAATTGCAGATATTAAAGTTATTTAAGGGAAGAAGACTGAAATTCCCCTTATTTTGTGCCAAAAAAGCAGAAATCCTTCTTATTTTAGAGCAAAAAGGCAGAAATTCCAATTAATTTTGGGGAAAAATGCAGAAATTTCTCGTATTTTGGGGCAAAAACACAGTAATGCCCCTAATTTTGCGGCTAAAATGCAGAAATTCTTCTAATTTTGGGGCAAAAGGCAGAAATTCTCCTTATTGTGGGGCAAAATTGCTGAAATTTTCCTTTTTTGGAACAAAATTGCAGAAATTTCTCTTATTTTGGGGCAAAAAGGCAAAAATTCTCCTTATTTTGGGGCAAATATCAGAAATTTCACTAATTTTGGGGCAAAATTCAGAAATTCCACTAATTTTGGGGCAAAAAGGCAGAAATTCCACTTATTTTGCGGCAAAAATTCAGAAATTTCCCTTTTTGGGGTCAAAAAGGCAGAAATTTCCTTTATTTTGAGGCAAATTGCAGAAATTTCCCTTATTTTGGGGCAAAAATTCTGTAATGCTTCTAATTTGGGGGCAAAAATGAGAAATTCCATTAATTTCGAAGCAAAAAGGCAGAAATTCCCTTTATTGTGGGGCAAAATTGCAGAAATTTCCCTTTTTTGGGAAAAATTGCAGAAATTTCCCTTATTTTTGGGCAAAATTGCAGAAATTTTCCTTATCTTGTGGCCAAAATCCAGAATTTCCTTTTATTTGAGGTCAAAAAGGCAGAAATTACACTTTTTTGGGGCAAATTTTAGAAATTACCCTTATTTTAGAGAAAAAGCCTGAAATTCCTCTTATTTTGTGCCAAAAAGGCAAAAATTCTTCTTATTTTAGAGCAAAAAGGCAGAAATTCATCATAATTTTGGGCATAAATGCAGAAATTTTCCTTATTTTGGGGCAAAAACACAGAAATGCCCCTAATTTTGGAGCAAAAAGGCAGAAATTCCCCTAATTTTGGGGTAAAAATGCAGAAATTCCCAATATTTTGGGGCAAAAATGCTGAAATTTCCCATATTTTGGGGCAAAAATGCAGTAATGCTTCTAATTTTGGGGCAAAATTCAGAAATTTCACTAATTTTGGGGCAAAATTCAGAAATTTCACTAATTTTGGGGCAAAATTCAGAAATTTCACTAATTTTGGTGCAAATAGGCAGAAATTCCTATTATTTTGGGCCAAAATGCAGAAATTCCTTTTATTTGGGGACAAAAAGGCAGAAATTCTCCTCATTTTGGGGCAAAAAGGCAGAAATTTCCCTTATTTTTGGGCAAAATTGCAGAAATTTCCCTTATCATAGGACAAAAATCCAGAAATTCCCCACATTTTAGGTGGAAAAGAAAGAAATTCCGCTAATTTGGGGGCAAATTGCAGATATTAAACTTATTTAAGGGAAGAAGACTGAAATTCCCCTTATTTTGTGCCAAAAAAGCAGAAATTCTTCTTATTTTAGGGCAAAAAGAAAGAAATTCCAATTAATTTTAGGGAAAAATGCAGAAATTTCCCTTATCTTGGGGCAAAAACACCGTAATGCCCCAGATTTTGCGGCAAAAATGCAGAAATTCCCCTAATTTTGGGGCAAAAGGCAGAAATTCCCCTTATTGTGGGGCAAAATTGCTGAAATTTTCCTTTTTTGGAACAAATGCAGAAATTTCTCTTATTTTGGGGCAAAAAGGCAAAAATTCTCCTTATTTTGGGGCAAATATCAGAAATTTCACTAATTTAGGGGCAAAATTCAGAAATTCCACTAATTTTTGGGCAAAAAGGCAGAAATTCCACTTATTTTGCGGCAAAAATTCAGAAATTTCCCTTTTTTGGGTCAAAAAGGCAGAAATTTCTCTATTTTGAGGCAAATTGCAGAAATTTCCTTTATTTTGGGACAAAAATTCTGTAATGCTTCTAATTTTGGGGCAAAAATGAAAAATTCCATTAATTTTGGGGCAAAAAGGCAGAAATTCCCTTTAATTGGGGGGCAAAATTGCAGAAATTTCCCTTTTTTGGGACAAAATTGCAGAAATTTTCCTTATTTTTGGGCAAAATTGTAGAAATTTTCCTTATCTTGAGGCCAAAATCCAGAAATTCCTTTTATTTCAGGTCAAAAATGCAGAAATTACACTTTTTTTGGGCAAATTTTAGAAATTACCCCTATTTTAGAGAAAAAGCCTGAAATTTCTTTTATTTTGTGCCAAAAAGGCAGAAATTCTTCTTATTTTAGAGCAAAAAGGCAGAAATTCATCATAATTTTGGGCAAAAATGCAGAAATTTTCCTTATTTTGGGGCAAAAACACAGGAATGCCCCTAATTTTGGAACAAAAAGGCAGAAATTCCCCTAATTTTGGGGTAAAAATGCAGAAATTCCCTTTATTTTGGGGCAAAAATGTTGAAATTCCCCTTATTTTGGAGCAAAAAATGCAGAAATTCCCTTTATTTCAGTTCAAAAAGGAAGAAATTCCGCTAATTTGAGGGCAAATTGCAGATATTAAACTTAATTTAGGGAAAAATACTGAAATTCCCCTTATTTTGTGCCTTAAAGGCAGAAATTCTTATTTTAGGGCAAAAATACAGAAATTCCACTTAATTTTGGGCAAAAATGCATTTTCCTTAAATGTGGTAAAAATGCAGAATTTTCCCTTATTTTTGGCCTAATAGGCAGAAATTTCTTTTATTTTGAGGCAAAAGGTTAGAAATTTAACTTATTTTAGGATAAAATTGCAGAAACTTCCCTTATTTTGTAGCAAAAATGCAGAAATTCCCATTATTTTGGGGTAAAAAGGAAGAAATTTCCATTATTTTGTAACAAAATTGCCGAAATTTCCCATATTTTGGGGCAAAAATGCAGTAATGCTTCTAATTTTGGGGCAAAATTCAGAAATTTCACTAATTTTGGGGCAAAATTCAAATATTTCACTAATTTTAAGGCAAAAAGGCAGAAATTCCTATTATTTTGGGGCAAAAATGCAGAAATTCCTTTTATTTGGGGCAAAAAGGCAGAAATTCTCCTCCTTTTGGGGCAAAAAGGCAGAAATTTCCCTTATTTTTGGGCAAAATTGCAGAAATTTTCCTTATCATGGGACAAAAATCCAGAAATTCCTCTCATTTTAGGTCAAAAATGCAGAAATTCCGCTAATTTGGTGGCAAATTGCAGATATTAAACTTATTAAGGGAAGAAGACTGAAATTCCCCTTATTTTGTGCCAAAAAAGCAGAAATTCTTCATATTTTAGGGCAAAAAGGCAGAAATTACAATTAATTTTGGGGAAAAATGCAGAAATTTCCCGTATTTTGGGGCAAAAACACAGTAATGCCCCTAATTTTGCGGCAAAAATGCAGAAATTCCCCTAATTTTGGGGCAAAAGGCAGAAATTCCTTTTATTGTGGGGCAAAATTTCTGAAATTTCTTTTTTTTGGAACAAAATTGCAGAAATTTCTTTTATTTTGGGGCAAAAAGGCAAAAATTCTCCTTATTTTGTGGCAAATATCAGAAATTTCACTAATTTTGGGGCAAAATTCAGAAATTCCACTAATTTTGGGGCAAAAAGGCAGAAATTCCAATTATTTTGCGGCAAAAATTCAGAAATTTCCCTTTTTTGGGTCAAAAAGGCAGAAATTTCCTTTATTTTGGGGCAAATTGCAGAAATTTCCCTTCTTTTGGGGCAAAAATTCTGTAATCCTTCTAATTTTGGGGCAAAAATGAGAAATTCCATTAATTTCGGGGCAAAAAGGCAGAAATTCCCTTTATTGTGGGGCAAAATTGCAGAAATTTCCCTTTTTTGTGAAAAATTGCAGAAATTTCCCTTATTTTTGGGCAAAATTGCAGAAATTTTCCTTATCTTGTGGCCAAAATCCAGAAATTCCTTTTATTTCAGGTCAAAAAGGCAGAAATTACACTTTTTGGGGCAAATTTTAGAAATTACCCTTATTTTAGAGAGAAAGCCTGAAATTCCTCTTATTTTGTGCCAAAAACGCAGAAATTCTTCCAATTTTAGAGCAAAAAGGCAGAAATTCATCATAATTTTGGGCATAAATGCAGAAATTTTTCTTATTTTGGGGCAAAAACACAGGAATGCCCCTAATTTTGGAGCAAAAAGGCGGAAATTCCCCTAATTTTGGGGTAAAAATGCAGAAATTCCCCTTATTTTGGGGCAAAAATGCTGAAATTCCCCTTATTTTGGAGCAAAAATGCAGAAATTCCCTTTATTTCAGGTCAAAAAGGAAGAAATTTCGTTAATTTGGGGGCAAATTGCAGAAATTAAACTTAATTTAGGGAAAAATACTGAAATTCCCCTTATTTTATGCCTTAAAGGCAGAAATTCTTATTTTAGGGCAAAAATACAGAAATTCCACTTAATTTTGGGTAAAAATGCAGACATTTTCCTTAAATGTAGTAAAAATGCAGAATTTTTCCTTATTTTTGGCCTAATAGGCAGAAATTTCATTTATTTTGAGGCAAAAGGTTAGAAATTTAACTTATTTTAGGATAAAATTGCAAAAACTTCCCTTATTTTGTAGCAAAAATGCAGAAATTCCCATTATTTTGGGGTAAAAAGGAAGAAATTTCCCTTATTTTGTAACAAAATTGCAGAAATTTCCAATATTTTGGGGCAAAAATGCAGTAATTCTTCTAATTTTGGGGCAAAATTCAAATTTCACTAATTTTGGGGCAAAATTCAGAAATTTCACTAATTTTGGGGCAAAAAGGCAGAAATTCCTATTATTTTGGGGCAAAAATGCAGAAATTCCTTTTATTTAAGGCAAAAAGGCAGAAATTCTTCTCATTTTGGGGCCAAAAGGCAGAAATTTCCCTTATTTTTGGGCAAAATTTCAGAAATTTCCCTTATCATGGGACAAAAATCCAGAAATTCGACTCATTTTAGGTCAAAAAGGCAGAAATTCCGCTAATTTTGGGGCAAATTGCAGATATTAAAGTTATTTAAGGGAAGAAGACTGAAATTCCCCTTATTTTGTGCCAAAAAAGCAGAAATCCTTCTTATTTTAGAGCAAAAAGGCAGAAATTCCAATTAATTTTGGGGAAAAATGCAGAAATTTCTCGTATTTTGGGGCAAAAACACAGTAATGCCCCTAATTTTGCGGCTAAAATGCAGAAATTCTTCTAATTTTGGGGCAAAAGGCAGAAATTCTCCTTATTGTGGGGCAAA
The DNA here is from genome assembly GCF_963924665.1 of Micromys minutus. Lineage (NCBI taxonomy): Eukaryota > Metazoa > Chordata > Mammalia > Rodentia > Muridae > Micromys > Micromys minutus. The sequence goes on from NW_027667339.1 coordinate 98,702, forward strand.
ATTGCTGAAATTTTCCTTTTTTGGAACAAAATTGCAGAAATTTCTCTTATTTTGGGGCAAAAAGGCAAAAATTCTCCTTATTTTGGGGCAAATATCAGAAATTTCACTAATTTTGGGGCAAAATTCAGAAATTCCACTAATTTTGGGGCAAAAAGGCAGAAATTCCACTTATTTTGCGGCAAAAATTCAGAAATTTCCCTTTTTGGGGTCAAAAAGGCAGAAATTTCCTTTATTTTGAGGCAAATTGCAGAAATTTCCCTTATTTTGGGGCAAAAATTCTGTAATGCTTCTAATTTGGGGGCAAAAATGAGAAATTCCATTAATTTCGAAGCAAAAAGGCAGAAATTCCCTTTATTGTGGGGCAAAATTGCAGAAATTTCCCTTTTTTGGGAAAAATTGCAGAAATTTCCCTTATTTTTGGGCAAAATTGCAGAAATTTTCCTTATCTTGTGGCCAAAATCCAGAATTTCCTTTTATTTGAGGTCAAAAAGGCAGAAATTACACTTTTTTGGGGCAAATTTTAGAAATTACCCTTATTTTAGAGAAAAAGCCTGAAATTCCTCTTATTTTGTGCCAAAAAGGCAAAAATTCTTCTTATTTTAGAGCAAAAAGGCAGAAATTCATCATAATTTTGGGCATAAATGCAGAAATTTTCCTTATTTTGGGGCAAAAACACAGAAATGCCCCTAATTTTGGAGCAAAAAGGCAGAAATTCCCCTAATTTTGGGGTAAAAATGCAGAAATTCCCAATATTTTGGGGCAAAAATGCTGAAATTTCCCATATTTTGGGGCAAAAATGCAGTAATGCTTCTAATTTTGGGGCAAAATTCAGAAATTTCACTAATTTTGGGGCAAAATTCAGAAATTTCACTAATTTTGGTGCAAAAAGGCAGAAATTCCTATTATTTTGGGCCAAAATGCAGAAATTCCTTTTATTTGGGGACAAAAAGGCAGAAATTCTCCTCATTTTGGGGCAAAAAGGCAGAAATTTCCCTTATTTTTGGGCAAAATTGCAGAAATTTCCCTTATCATAGGACAAAAATCCAGAAATTCCCCACATTTTAGGTGGAAAAGAAAGAAATTCCGCTAATTTGGGGGCAAATTGCAGATATTAAACTTATTTAAGGGAAGAAGACTGAAATTCCCCTTATTTTGTGCCAAAAAAGCAGAAATTCTTCTTATTTTAGGGCAAAAAGAAAGAAATTCCAATTAATTTTAGGGAAAAATGCAGAAATTTCCCTTATCTTGGGGCAAAAACACCGTAATGCCCCAGATTTTGCGGCAAAAATGCAGAAATTCCCCTAATTTTGGGGCAAAAGGCAGAAATTCCCCTTATTGTGGGGCAAAATTGCTGAAATTTTCCTTTTTTGGAACAAATGCAGAAATTTCTCTTATTTTGGGGCAAAAAGGCAAAAATTCTCCTTATTTTGGGGCAAATATCAGAAATTTCACTAATTTAGGGGCAAAATTCAGAAATTCCACTAATTTTTGGGCAAAAAGGCAGAAATTCCACTTATTTTGCGGCAAAAATTCAGAAATTTCCCTTTTTTGGGTCAAAAAGGCAGAAATTTCTCTATTTTGAGGCAAATTGCAGAAATTTCCTTTATTTTGGGACAAAAATTCTGTAATGCTTCTAATTTTGGGGCAAAAATGAAAAATTCCATTAATTTTGGGGCAAAAAGGCAGAAATTCCCTTTAATTGGGGGGCAAAATTGCAGAAATTTCCCTTTTTTGGGACAAAATTGCAGAAATTTTCCTTATTTTTGGGCAAAATTGTAGAAATTTTCCTTATCTTGAGGCCAAAATCCAGAAATTCCTTTTATTTCAGGTCAAAAATGCAGAAATTACACTTTTTTTGGGCAAATTTTAGAAATTACCCCTATTTTAGAGAAAAAGCCTGAAATTTCTTTTATTTTGTGCCAAAAAGGCAGAAATTCTTCTTATTTTAGAGCAAAAAGGCAGAAATTCATCATAATTTTGGGCAAAAATGCAGAAATTTTCCTTATTTTGGGGCAAAAACACAGGAATGCCCCTAATTTTGGAACAAAAAGGCAGAAATTCCCCTAATTTTGGGGTAAAAATGCAGAAATTCCCTTTATTTTGGGGCAAAAATGTTGAAATTCCCCTTATTTTGGAGCAAAAAATGCAGAAATTCCCTTTATTTCAGTTCAAAAAGGAAGAAATTCCGCTAATTTGAGGGCAAATTGCAGATATTAAACTTAATTTAGGGAAAAATACTGAAATTCCCCTTATTTTGTGCCTTAAAGGCAGAAATTCTTATTTTAGGGCAAAAATACAGAAATTCCACTTAATTTTGGGCAAAAATGCATTTTCCTTAAATGTGGTAAAAATGCAGAATTTTCCCTTATTTTTGGCCTAATAGGCAGAAATTTCTTTTATTTTGAGGCAAAAGGTTAGAAATTTAACTTATTTTAGGATAAAATTGCAGAAACTTCCCTTATTTTGTAGCAAAAATGCAGAAATTCCCATTATTTTGGGGTAAAAAGGAAGAAATTTCCATTATTTTGTAACAAAATTGCCGAAATTTCCCATATTTTGGGGCAAAAATGCAGTAATGCTTCTAATTTTGGGGCAAAATTCAGAAATTTCACTAATTTTGGGGCAAAATTCAAATATTTCACTAATTTTAAGGCAAAAAGGCAGAAATTCCTATTATTTTGGGGCAAAAATGCAGAAATTCCTTTTATTTGGGGCAAAAAGGCAGAAATTCTCCTCCTTTTGGGGCAAAAAGGCAGAAATTTCCCTTATTTTTGGGCAAAATTGCAGAAATTTTCCTTATCATGGGACAAAAATCCAGAAATTCCTCTCATTTTAGGTCAAAAATGCAGAAATTCCGCTAATTTGGTGGCAAATTGCAGATATTAAACTTATTAAGGGAAGAAGACTGAAATTCCCCTTATTTTGTGCCAAAAAAGCAGAAATTCTTCATATTTTAGGGCAAAAAGGCAGAAATTACAATTAATTTTGGGGAAAAATGCAGAAATTTCCCGTATTTTGGGGCAAAAACACAGTAATGCCCCTAATTTTGCGGCAAAAATGCAGAAATTCCCCTAATTTTGGGGCAAAAGGCAGAAATTCCTTTTATTGTGGGGCAAAATTTCTGAAATTTCTTTTTTTTGGAACAAAATTGCAGAAATTTCTTTTATTTTGGGGCAAAAAGGCAAAAATTCTCCTTATTTTGTGGCAAATATCAGAAATTTCACTAATTTTGGGGCAAAATTCAGAAATTCCACTAATTTTGGGGCAAAAAGGCAGAAATTCCAATTATTTTGCGGCAAAAATTCAGAAATTTCCCTTTTTTGGGTCAAAAAGGCAGAAATTTCCTTTATTTTGGGGCAAATTGCAGAAATTTCCCTTCTTTTGGGGCAAAAATTCTGTAATCCTTCTAATTTTGGGGCAAAAATGAGAAATTCCATTAATTTCGGGGCAAAAAGGCAGAAATTCCCTTTATTGTGGGGCAAAATTGCAGAAATTTCCCTTTTTTGTGAAAAATTGCAGAAATTTCCCTTATTTTTGGGCAAAATTGCAGAAATTTTCCTTATCTTGTGGCCAAAATCCAGAAATTCCTTTTATTTCAGGTCAAAAAGGCAGAAATTACACTTTTTGGGGCAAATTTTAGAAATTACCCTTATTTTAGAGAGAAAGCCTGAAATTCCTCTTATTTTGTGCCAAAAACGCAGAAATTCTTCCAATTTTAGAGCAAAAAGGCAGAAATTCATCATAATTTTGGGCATAAATGCAGAAATTTTTCTTATTTTGGGGCAAAAACACAGGAATGCCCCTAATTTTGGAGCAAAAAGGCGGAAATTCCCCTAATTTTGGGGTAAAAATGCAGAAATTCCCCTTATTTTGGGGCAAAAATGCTGAAATTCCCCTTATTTTGGAGCAAAAATGCAGAAATTCCCTTTATTTCAGGTCAAAAAGGAAGAAATTTCGTTAATTTGGGGGCAAATTGCAGAAATTAAACTTAATTTAGGGAAAAATACTGAAATTCCCCTTATTTTATGCCTTAAAGGCAGAAATTCTTATTTTAGGGCAAAAATACAGAAATTCCACTTAATTTTGGGTAAAAATGCAGACATTTTCCTTAAATGTAGTAAAAATGCAGAATTTTTCCTTATTTTTGGCCTAATAGGCAGAAATTTCATTTATTTTGAGGCAAAAGGTTAGAAATTTAACTTATTTTAGGATAAAATTGCAAAAACTTCCCTTATTTTGTAGCAAAAATGCAGAAATTCCCATTATTTTGGGGTAAAAAGGAAGAAATTTCCCTTATTTTGTAACAAAATTGCAGAAATTTCCAATATTTTGGGGCAAAAATGCAGTAATTCTTCTAATTTTGGGGCAAAATTCAAATTTCACTAATTTTGGGGCAAAATTCAGAAATTTCACTAATTTTGGGGCAAAAAGGCAGAAATTCCTATTATTTTGGGGCAAAAATGCAGAAATTCCTTTTATTTAAGGCAAAAAGGCAGAAATTCTTCTCATTTTGGGGCCAAAAGGCAGAAATTTCCCTTATTTTTGGGCAAAATTTCAGAAATTTCCCTTATCATGGGACAAAAATCCAGAAATTCGACTCATTTTAGGTCAAAAAGGCAGAAATTCCGCTAATTTTGGGGCAAATTGCAGATATTAAAGTTATTTAAGGGAAGAAGACTGAAATTCCCCTTATTTTGTGCCAAAAAAGCAGAAATCCTTCTTATTTTAGAGCAAAAAGGCAGAAATTCCAATTAATTTTGGGGAAAAATGCAGAAATTTCTCGTATTTTGGGGCAAAAACACAGTAATGCCCCTAATTTTGCGGCTAAAATGCAGAAATTCTTCTAATTTTGGGGCAAAAGGCAGAAATTCTCCTTATTGTGGGGCAAAATTGCTGAAATTTTCCTTTTTTGGAACAAAATTGCAGAAATTTCTCTTATTTTGGGGCAAAAAGGCAAAAATTCTCCTTATTTTGGGGCAAATATCAGAAATTTCACTAATTTTGGGGCAAAATTCAGAAATTCCACTAATTTTGGGGCAAAAAGGCAGAAATTCCACTTATTTTGCGGCAAAAATTCAGAAATTTCCCTTTTTGGGGTCAAAAAGGCAGAAATTTCCTTTATTTTGAGGCAAATTGCAGAAATTTCCCTTATTTTGGGGCAAAAATTCTGTAATGCTTCTAATTTGGGGGCAAAAATGAGAAATTCCATTAATTTCGAAGCAAAAAGGCAGAAATTCCCTTTATTGTGGGGCAAAATTGCAGAAATTTCCCTTTTTTGGGAAAAATTGCAGAAATTTCCCTTATTTTTGGGCAAAATTGCAGAAATTTTCCTTATCTTGTGGCCAAAATCCAGAATTTCCTTTTATTTGAGGTCAAAAAGGCAGAAATTACACTTTTTTGGGGCAAATTTTAGAAATTACCCTTATTTTAGAGAAAAAGCCTGAAATTCCTCTTATTTTGTGCCAAAAAGGCAAAAATTCTTCTTATTTTAGAGCAAAAAGGCAGAAATTCATCATAATTTTGGGCATAAATGCAGAAATTTTCCTTATTTTGGGGCAAAAACACAGAAATGCCCCTAATTTTGGAGCAAAAAGGCAGAAATTCCCCTAATTTTGGGGTAAAAATGCAGAAATTCCCAATATTTTGGGGCAAAAATGCTGAAATTTCCCATATTTTGGGGCAAAAATGCAGTAATGCTTCTAATTTTGGGGCAAAATTCAGAAATTTCACTAATTTTGGGGCAAAATTCAGAAATTTCACTAATTTTGGTGCAAAAAGGCAGAAATTCCTATTATTTTGGGCCAAAATGCAGAAATTCCTTTTATTTGGGGACAAAAAGGCAGAAATTCTCCTCATTTTGGGGCAAAAAGGCAGAAATTTCCCTTATTTTTGGGCAAAATTGCAGAAATTTCCCTTATCATAGGACAAAAATCCAGAAATTCCCCACATTTTAGGTGGAAAAGAAAGAAATTCCGCTAATTTGGGGGCAAATTGCAGATATTAAACTTATTTAAGGGAAGAAGACTGAAATTCCCCTTATTTTGTGCCAAAAAAGCAGAAATTCTTCTTATTTTAGGGCAAAAAGAAAGAAATTCCAATTAATTTTAGGGAAAAATGCAGAAATTTCCCTTATCTTGGGGCAAAAACACCGTAATGCCCCAGATTTTGCGGCAAAAATGCAGAAATTCCCCTAATTTTGGGGCAAAAGGCAGAAATTCCCCTTATTGTGGGGCAAAATTGCTGAAATTTTCCTTTTTTGGAACAAATGCAGAAATTTCTCTTATTTTGGGGCAAAAAGGCAAAAATTCTCCTTATTTTGGGGCAAATATCAGAAATTTCACTAATTTAGGGGCAAAATTCAGAAATTCCACTAATTTTTGGGCAAAAAGGCAGAAATTCCACTTATTTTGCGGCAAAAATTCAGAAATTTCCCTTTTTTGGGTCAAAAAGGCAGAAATTTCTCTATTTTGAGGCAAATTGCAGAAATTTCCCTTATTTTGGGACAAAAATTCTGTAATGCTTCTAATTTTGGGGCAAAAATGAAAAATTCCATTAATTTTGGGGCAAAAAGGCAGAAATTCCCTTTAATTGGGGGGCAAAATTGCAGAAATTTCCCTTTTTTGGGACAAAATTGCAGAAATTTTCCTTATTTTTGGGCAAAATTGTAGAAATTTTCCTTATCTTGAGGCCAAAATCCAGAAATTCCTTTTATTTCAGGTCAAAATGCAGAAATTACACTTTTTTTGGGCAAATTTTAGAAATTACCCTTATTTTAGAGAAAAAGCCTGAAATTCCTCTTATTTTGTGCTAATAAGGCAAAAATTCGTCTTATTTTAGAGCAAAAACGCAGAAATTCATCATAATTTTGGGCAAAAATGCAGAAATTTTCCTTATTTTGGGGCAAAATCACAGGAATGCCCCTAATTTTGGAGCAAAAAGGTGGAAATTCCCCTAATTTTGGGGTAAAAATGCAGAAATTCCCCTTATTTTGGGGCAAAAATGCAGAAATTCCCCTTATTTTGGGGCAAAAATGCTGAAATTCCCCTTATTTTGGAGCAAAAATGCAGAAATTCCCTTTATTTCAGGTCAAACAGGAAGAAATTCCGCTAATTTGGGGGCAAATTGAAGAAATTAAACTTAATTTAGGGAAAAATACTGAAATTCCCCTTATTTTGTGCCTTAAAGGCAGAAATTCTAATTTTAGGGCAAAAATACAGAAATTCCACTTAATTTTGGGCAAAAATGCAGACCTTTTCCTTAACTGTGGTAAAAATGCAGAATTTTCCATTATTTTTGGCCTAATAGGCAGAAATTTCATTTATTTTGAAGCAAAAGGTTAGAAATTTAACTTATTTTAGGATAAAATTGCAGAAACTTTCCTTATTTTGTTGCAAAAATGCAGAAATTCCCATTATTTTGGGGTAAAAAGGAAGAAATTTCCCTTATTTTGTAACAAAATTGCAGAAATTTCCCATATTTTGGGGCAAAAATGCAGTAAAGCTTCTAATTTTGGGGCAAAATTCAGAAATTTCACTAATTTTGGGGCAAAATTCAAATATTTCACTAATTTTGAGGCAAAAAGGCAAAAATTCCTATTATTTTGGGGCAAAAATGCAGAAATTCCTTTTATTTGGGGCAAAAAGGCAGAAATTTTCATCATTTTTGGGCAAAAAGGCAGAAATTTCCCTTATTTTTGGGCAAAATTTCAGAAATTTCCCTTATCATGAGACAAAAATCCAGAAATTCCCCTCATTTTAGGTCAAAAAAGCAGAAATTCCGCTAATTTGGGGGCAAACTGCAGATATTAAACTTATTTAAGGGAAGAAGACTGAAATTCCTCTTATTTTGTGCCAAAAAAGCAGAAATTCTTCTTATTTATGGCAAAAAGGCAGAAATTCCAATTAATTTTGGGGAAAAATGCAGAAATTTTCCGTATTTTGGGGCAAAAACACAGTAATGCCCCTAATTTTGCAGCAAAAATGCAGAAATTCTCCTAATTTTGGGGCAAAAGGCAGAAATTCCTTTTATTGTGGGGCTAAATTGCTGAAATTTCCCTTTTTTGGGACAAAATTGCAGAAATTTCTCTTATTTTGGGGTAAAAAGGCAAAAATTCTCCTTATTTTGGGGCAAATATCAGAAATTTCACTAATTTTGGGGCATAATTCAGAAATTCCACTAATTTTGGGGCAAAAAGGCTGAAATTCCACTTACTTTGCGGCAAATATTCAGAAATTTCTTTTTTTTGGGTCAAAAAGGAAGAAATTTCCTTTATTTTGAGGCAAATTGCAGAAATTTCCCTTATTTTGGGGCAAAAATTCTTTATTGCTTCTAATTTTGGGGCAAATAGGAGAAATTCCATTAATTTTGGGGCAAAAAGGCAGAAATTCCCTTTATTGTGGCGCAAAATTGCAGAAATTTCCCTTTTTGGGGACAAAATTGCAGAAATTTCCCTTATTTTTGGGCAAAATTGCAGAAATTTCCCTTATCTTGTGGCCAAAATCCAGAAATTCCTTTTATTTCAAGTCAAAAAGGCAGAAATTACACTTTTTTGGGGCAAATTTTAGAAATTACCCTTATTTTAGAGAAAAAGCTTGATATTTCTTTTATTTTGTGGCAAAAAGGCAAAAATTCTTCTTATTTTAGAGCAAAAAGGCAGAAATTCATCATAATTTTGGGCAAAAATGCAGAAATTTTCCTTATTTTGGGGCAAAATCACAGGAATGCCCCTAATTTTGGAGCAAAAAGGCGGAAATTCCCCTAATTTTGGGGTAAAAATGCAGAAATTCCCCATATTTTGGGGCAAAAATGCTGAAATTCCCCTTATTTTGGAGCAAAAATGCAGAAATTCTTTTTATTTAAGGTCAAAAATGAAGTAATTCCGCTAATTTGGGGACAAATTGCAAAAATTAAACTTAATTTATGGAAAAATACTGAAATTCCCCTTATTTTGTGCCTTAAAGGCAGAAATTCTTATTTTAGGGCAAAAATACAGAAATTCCACTTAATTTTTCCCGTTATTTTGGGGCAAAATTGCAGAAATTACCATAATTTTAGGACAAAATTGCAGAAATTTCCCTTATGTTAGAGCAAAATTGCAGAAATTTCTCTAATTTTGGAGCAAAAATGCAGAAATTTTCCTTTTTGGATCAAAAAGGCAGAAAATTTCCTTTATTTTGGGGTAAAACACAGTAATGCCCCTAATTTTGGAGCAAAAAGGCGGAAATTCTCCTAAGTTTGAGGTAAAAAGGCAGAAATTCCCCTTATTTTGGGGCAAAAATGCTGAAATTCCCCTTATTTTGGAGCAAAAATGCAGAAATTTTTCTTATTTTAGGGCAAAAAAACAGAATTTCTCATTATTTTAGGCCAAAAATACAGAAATTACCATTATTTTAGGCCAAAAAGACTAAAATCCCCTTATTTTGTGGCAAAAAGGCAGAAATTCCCCTTATTTTAGGGCAAAAAGGCAGAAATTCACGTTAATTTTGGGCAAAAATGCAGAAATTTTCCTTAATTTGTGGCAAAAATGCAGAAATTTCCCTTATTTTTGGCGAAATAGGCAGATATTTCCCTTGTTTTGAGGCAAAAGCTTAGAAATTTAACTTATTTTATTATAAAATTGCAGAAACTTCCCTTATTTGTGGCAAAAATGCAGAAATTCCCATTATTTTGGGGTAAAAAGGAAGAAATTTCCCTTACTTTGTAACAAAATTGCAGAAATTTCCCATATTTTGGGGCAAAAATGTAGTAATGCTTCTAATTTTGGGGCAAAATTCAGAAATTTCACTAATTTTGGGGAAAAATTCAGAAACTTCACTAATTTTGGGGCAAAAAAGCAGAAATTCCCTTTATTTTGGGGCAAAAATGCAGAAATTCCCTTTATTTTGGAACAAAATTGCAGAAATTCCCCTTTTTTGTTTCAAAAAGGCAGAAATTCCCTTTATTTTGGAGCAAAAATGCAGAAAATTCTCTTATTTTGGTGCAAAATTGCATAAATTTCCCTTATTATAGGTAAAAAGGCAGAAATTCTCCTAATTATAGGGCAAAATTGCATAAATTTCCCTTATTTTGGGGCAAAAATGCAGAAATTCCCTTTATTTTGGAACAAAATTGCAGAAATTCCCCTTTTTTGTTTCAAAAAGGCAGAAATTCCCTTTATTTTGGAGCAAAAATGCAGAAAATTCTCTTATTTTGGTGCAAAATTGCATAAATTTCCCTTATTATAGGTAAAAAGGCAGAAATTCTCCTAATTATAGGGCAAAATTGCATAAATTTCCCTTATTTTGGGGCAAAATTTCAGAAATTCCCCTAATTTTAGGACAAAATTGCAGAAATTTACCTTATGTTAGGGCAAAATTTCAGAAATTCCCCTAATTTTGGAGTAAAAATGCAGAAATTTTCCTTTTTTGAATCAAAAATGCAGAAATTTTTCTATTTTGAGGCAAATTGCAGAAATGTACCTTATTTTGGGGCAAAAATTCTGTAATGCTCCTAATTTTGGGGCCAAAATCAGAAATTCCATTAATTTTGGGGCAAAAAGGCAGAAATTCCCCTTACTGTGGGCAATATTGCTAAAATTTCCCCTTTTTTGGACAAAATTGCAGAAATTTCCCTTATTTTTGGGCAAAATTGCAGAAATCTCCCTTATCTTGTGGCAAAAATACAGAAATTCCTTTTATTTCAGGTCAAAAAGACAGAAATTACGCTTTCTAGGGGGCAAATTCCAGAAATTACCCCTTTTTTAGAGAAAAAGCCTGAAATTCCTCTTATTTTGTGACAAAAAGGCAGAAATTTTTTTTATTTTAGAGCAAAAATGCCGAAATTCCACATAATTTTGGGCAAAAATGCAGGAATTTCCTTTATTTTGGGGTAAAACACAGTAATGCCCCTAATTTTGGAACAAAAAGGCAGAAATTCCCCTAATTTTGAGGTAAAAAGGCAGAAATTCCCCTTATTTTGGGGCAAAAATGCTGAAATTCCCCTTATTTTGGAGCAAAAATGCAGAAATTTTCCTTATTTTAGGGCAAAAAAAAAAAGAATTTTTCCTTATTTTAGGCCAAAAATACAGAAATTACACTTATTTTAGGCCAAAAAGACTAAAATCCCCTTATTTTGTGGCAAAACGGCAGAAATTCCCCTTATTTTAGGGCAAAAAGGCAGAAATTCACCTTAATTTTGGGCAAAAATGCAGAAATTTTCCTTAATTTATGGCAAAAATGCAGAAATTTCCCTTATTTTTGGCCAAATAGGCAGATATTTCTCTTGTTTTGAGGCAAAAGCTTAGAAATTTAACTTATTTTATTATAAAATTGCAGAAACTTCCCTTATTTTGTGGCAAAAATGCAGAAATTCCCATTATTTTGGGGTAAAAAAGAAGAAATTTCCCTTACTTTGTAACAAAATTGCAGAAATTTCCCATATTTTGGGGCAAAAATGTAGTAATGCTTCTAATTTTAGGGCAAAAAAAAGAAATTTCACTAATTTTGGGGAAAAATTCAGGAATTTCACTAATTTTGGGGCAAAAAGGCAGAAATTCCCCTTATTTTGGGGTAAAAATGCAGAAATTCCCTTTATTTTGGAACAAAATTGCAGAAATTTCCCTTTTTTTCAAAAAGGCAGAAATTCCCTTTATTTTGGAGCAAAAATGCAGAAAATTCCCTTATTTTTTTGCAAAATTGCATAAATTTCCCTTATTATAGGTAAAAAGGCAGAAATTCTCCTAATTATAGAGCAAAATTGCATAAATTTCCCTTATTTTGGGGCAAAATTTCAGAAATTCCCATAATTTTAGGACAAAATTGCAGAAATTTCCCTTATGTTAGGGCAAAATTGCAGAAATTCCCCTAATTTTGGAGCAAAAATGCAGAAATTTTCCTTCTTTGGATCAAATAGGCAGAAATTTCTCTATTTTGAGGCAAATTGCAGAAATGTCCCTTATTTTGGGGCAAAAATTCTGTAATCCTTCTAATTTTGGGGCCAAAAGAAGAAATTCCATTAATTTTGAGGCAAAAAGGCAGAAATTCCCCTTATTGTGGGCAATATTGCTGAAATTTTCCTTTTTTGGGACAAAATTGCAGAAATTTCCCTTATTTTTGGGCAAAATTGCAGAAATCTCCCTTATCTTGTGGCAAAAATACAGAAATTCCTTTTATTTCAGGTCAAAAAGACAGAAATTACGCTTTCTTGGGGGCAAATTCTAGAAATTATCTTTATTTTAGAGAAAAAGCCTGAAATTCCTCTTATTTTGTGACAAAAAGGCAGAAATTCTTCTTATTTTAGAGCAAAAATGCAGAAATTCCACATAATTTTGGGCAAAAATGCAGGAATTTCCTTTATTTTGGGGTAAAACACAGTAATGTCCCTAATTTTGGAGCAAAAAGGCGGAAATTCCCCTAATTTTGAGGTAAAAAGGCAGAAATTCCCCTTATTTTAGGCCAAAAATACAGAAATTACCCTTATTTTAGGCCAAAAAGACTAAAATCCCCTTATTTTGTGGCAAAAAAGCAAAAATTCCCCTTATTTTAGGGCAAAAAGGCAGAAATTCACGTTAATTTTGGGCAAAAATGCAGAAATTTTCCTTAATTTATGGCAAAAATGCAGAAATTTCCCTTATTTTTGGCCAAATAGGCAGATAATTACCTGGTTTTGAGGCAAAAGCTTAGAAATTTAACTTATTTTATTATAAAATTGCAGAAACTTCCCTTATTTTGTGGCAAAAATGCAGAAATTCCCATTATTTTGGGGTAAAAAAGAAGAAATTTCCCTTACTTTGTAACAAAATTGCAGAAATTTCCCATATTTTGGGGCAAAAATGTAGTAATGCTTCTAATTTTAGGGCAAAAAAAAGAAATTTCACTAATTTTGGGGAAAAATTCAGGAATTTCACTAATTTTGGGGCAAAAAGGCAGAAATTCCCCTTATTTTGGGGTAAAAATGCAGAAATTCCCTTTATTTTGGAACAAAATTGCAGAAATTTCTCTTTTTTTCAAAAAGGCAGAAATTCCCTTTATTTTGGAGCAAAAATGCAGAAAATTCCCTTATTTTTTTGCAAAATTGCATAAATTTCCCTTATTATAGGTAAAAAGGCAGAAATTCTCCTAATTATAGAGCAAAATTGCATAAATTTCCCTTATTTTGGGGCAAAATTTCAGAAATTCCCATAATTTTAGGACAAAATTGCAGAAATTTCCCTTATGTTAGGGCAAAATTGCAGAAATTCCCCTAATTTTGGAGCAAAAATGCAGAAATTTTCCTTCTTTGGATCAAATAGGCAGAAATTTCTCTATTTTGAGGCAAATTGCAGAAATGTCCCTTATTTTGGGGCAAAAATTCTGTAATCCTTCTAATTTTGGGGCCAAAAGAAGAAATTCCATTAATTTTGAGGCAAAAAGGCAGAAATTCCCCTTATTGTGGGCAATATTGCTGAAATTTTCCTTTTTTGGGACAAAATTGCAGAAATTTCCCTTATTTTTGGGCAAAATTGCAGAAATCTCCCTTATCTTGTGGCAAAAATACAGAAATTCCTTTTATTTCAGGTCAAAAAGACAGAAATTACGCTTTCTTGGGGGCAAATTCTAGAAATTATCTTTATTTTAGAGAAAAAGCCTGAAATTCCTCTTATTTTGTGACAAAAAGGCAGAAATTCTTCTTATTTTAGAGCAAAAATGCAGAAATTCCACATAATTTTGGGCAAAAATGCAGGAATTTCCTTTATTTTGGGGTAAAACACAGTAATGTCCCTAATTTTGGAGCAAAAAGGCGGAAATTCCCCTAATTTTGAGGTAAAAAGGCAGAAATTCCCCTTATTTTAGGCCAAAAATACAGAAATTACCCTTATTTTAGGCCAAAAAGACTAAAATCCCCTTATTTTGTGGCAAAAAAGCAAAAATTCCCCTTATTTTAGGGCAAAAAGGCAGAAATTCACGTTAATTTTGGGCAAAAATGCAGAAATTTTCCTTAATTTATGGCAAAAATGCAGAAATTTCCCTTATTTTTGGCCAAATAGGCAGATAATTACCTGGTTTTGAGGCAAAAGCTTAGAAATTTAACTTATTTTATTATAAAATTGCAGAAACTTCCCTTATTTTGTGGCAAAAATGCAGAAATTCCCATTATTTTGGGGTAAAAAGGAAGAAATTTCCCTTACTTTGTAACAAAATTGCAGAAATTTCCCATATTTTAGGGCAAAAATGTAGTAATGCTTCTAATTTTGGGGCAAAATTTAGAAATTTCACTAATTTTGGGGAAAAATTCAGAAATTTCACTAATTTTGGGGCAAAAAGGCAGAAATTCCTATTATTTTGGGGCAAAAATGCAGAAATTATTTTTATTTTGGGGCAAAAAAGCAGAAATTCTTCTCATTTTGGGTCCAAAACGCAGAAATTTCCCTTTTTTTTGGGCAAAATTGCAGAAATTTCCCTTATCATGGGACATAATCCAGAAATTCCCCTCATTTTAGGTCAAAAAGGCAGAAATTCCGCTAATTTGGGGGCAAATTGCAGAAATTAAACTTATTTAAGAGAAGAAGACTGAAATTCCCCTTATTTTGTGCCAAAAAAAGCAGAAATTCTTCTTATTTTAAGGAAAAATGCAGAAATTCCAATTAATTTTGGGGAAAAATGCAGAAATTCCCCTAATTTTGGGGCAAATGGCAGAAATTCCCCTTAATGTGGGGCAAAATTGCTGAAATTTCCCTTTTTTGGGACAAAATTGCAAAAATTTCTCTTATTTTGGAGCAAAATTATCAGAAATTCCCCTTATTTCAGGTCAAAAATGCAGAAATACCACATACTTGGTGTCAAAAATGCAGAAATTACCCTTATTTTAGAGCAAAAATACTGAATTTCCCCCTTTTTTGCACCAAAAAGGCAGAAATTTTCCTTATTTTAGGCAAAAATGCAAAAATTCCCCTTATTTTGAAACAAAATTGAAGAAATACCCCTTTTTTGTTTCAAAAAGGCAGAAATTCCCTTTATTTTGGAGCAAAAATGAAGAAAATTTCCTTATTTTGTTGCAAAATTGCATTAATTTCCTTTATTATATGGTAAAAAGGCAGAAATTCCCCTAATTATATGACAAAATTGCAGAAATTTCCTTTATGTTGCAGCAAAATTGCAGAAATTCCCATAATTTTAGGGCAAAATTGCAGAAATTTCCCTTATTTTGGGACAAAATTGGAGAAATTCCCCTTATTTTGGAGCAAAAATGCAGAAATTTTCTTTAATTCAAGGCAAAAATACAGAAATTCCCCGTTATTTTGGGGCAAAAATGCAGAAATTTCTCTTATTTTAGGCAAAAAATTCAGAAATTACCCTTATTTAAGGCAAAAAGACTAAATTCCCCTTATTTTGGCGCAAAAAGGCAGAAATTCTCCTAATTTTGAAGCAAAAGGCAGAAATTCCCCTTATTTTGGAACAAAATTGCAGAAATTCCCCTTTTTTGTTTCAAAAAGGCAGAAATTCCCTTTATTTTGGAGCAAAAATGCAGAAAATTCCCTTATTTTGGTGCAAAATTGCATAAATTTTCCTTATTATAGGGTAAAAAGGCAGGAATTCTCCTAATTATAGGGCAAAATTGCCTAAATTTCTCTTATTTTGGAGCAAAATTGCAGAAATTCCCATAATTTTAGGACAAAATTGCAGAAATTTCCCTTATGTTGGGGCAAAATTGCAGAAATTCTCCTAATTTTGGGGCAAAAATGCAGAAATTTTCCTTTTTTGGATCAAAAAGGCAGAAATTTTTTTTTATTTTTAGGCAAATTGCAGAAATGTCTCTTATTTTGGGGCAAAAATTCTGTAATGCTTCTAATTTTGGGGCAAAAATCAGAAATTCCATTAATTTTGGGGCAAAAAGGCAGAAATTCCCCTTATTGTGGGCAATATTGCTGAAATTTCCCTTTTTTTGGGACGAAATTGCAGAAATTTCCTTTATTTTTGGGCAAAATTTCAGAAATTTCCAATATCTTGTGGCAAAAATACAGAAATTCTTTTTATTTCAGGTCAAAAAACAGAAATTACGCTTACTTGGGGGCAAATTCCAGAAATTACCCTTATTTTAGAGAAAAAGGCTGAAATTCCTCTTATTTTGTGACAAAAAGGCAGAAATTCTTCTTATTTTAGAGCAAAAATGCAGAAATTCCACATAATTTTGGGCAAAAATGCCGAAATTTCCTATATTTTGGGGTAAAACACAGTAATGCCCCTAATTTTGAAGCACAAAAGCGGAAATTCCCCTAATTTTTAGGTAAAAAGGCAGAAATTCCCCTTATTTTGGCGCAAAAATGCTGAAATTCCCCTTATTTTGGAGCAAAAATGCAGAAATTTTCATTATTTTAGGGCAAAAAAATAGAAATTCTCCTTATTTTAGGCCAAAAATACAGAAATTACCCTTATTTGAGGCCAAAAAGACTAAAATCCCCTTATTTTGTGGCAAAAAGGCAGAAATTCCCCTTATTTTAGGGCAAAAGGCAGAAATTCACGTTAATTTTGGGCAAAAATGCAGAAATTTTCCTTAATTTGTGGCAAAAATGCAGAAATTTCCCTTATTTTTTGCCAAATAGGCAGATATTTCCCTTGTTTTGAGGCAAAAGCTTATAAATTTAACTTATTTTAATATAAAATTGCAGAAACTTCCCATATTTTGTGGCAATAATGCAGAAATTCCCATTATTTTGGGGTAAAAAGGCAGAAATTTCCTTTACTTTGTAACAAAATTGCAGAAATTTCCCATATTTTGGGGCAAAAATCTAGTAATGCTTCTAATTTTGGGGCAAAATTCAGATTTCACAAATTTTGGGGCAAAATTTAGAAATTTCACTAATTTTGAGGCAAAAAGGCAGAAATTTTTATTATTTTGGGGCAAAAATGCAGAAAGTCTTTTTATTTTGGGGCAAAAAGTCAGAAATTCTCATTTTGGGGTCAAAAGGCAGAAATTTCCCTTATTTTTGGGCAAAATTGCAGAAATTTCTCTTATCATGGGACAAAAATCCTGAAATTCCCCTCATTTGAGGTCAAAAAGGCAGAAATTCCGCTAATTTGGGGGCCAATTTCAGAAATTAAACTTATTTAACGGAAGAAGACTGAAATTCCCATTATTTATTGCCAAAAAACAGAAATTCTTCTTATTTTAGGGCAAAAAGGCAGAAATTCCAATTAATTTTGGTGAAAAGTGCAGAAATTTCTCTTATTTTTGGGCAAAAACACAGTAATGCCATTAATTTTGCGGCAAAATGCAGAAATTGCCCTAATTTTGGGGCAAACGGAAGAAATTCCCTTTATTGTGGGGCAAAATTTCTGAAATTTCTTTTTTTTGGGACAAAATTGCAAAATTTTCTCTTATTTTGGAGCAAAATTGCAGAAATTCCCCTTATTTCATGTCAAAAATGCAAAAATACTGCGTACTTGGTGTCAAAAATGCAGAAATTACCCTTATTTTAGGGTAAAAATACTCAAATTCCCCATTTTTTTGTGCCAAAAAGGCAGAAATTCCCCTTATTTTGGGCAAAAATGCAGAAATTCCCCTTATTTTGGAACAAAATTGCAGAAATTCCCCTTTTTTTGTTTCAAAAAGGCAGAAATTCCCTTTTTTGGAGCAAAAATGAAGAAAATTCCTTTATTTTGTTGCAAAATTGCATTAATTTCCCTTATTATAGGGTAAAAAGGCAGAAATTCCCCTAATTGTATGACAAAATTGCAAAAATTTCCTTTATGTTTCGGCAAAATTGAAGAAATTCCCATAATCTTAGGGCAAAATTGCAGAAATTTCTTTTATTTTGGGACAAAATTTCAGTAATTCCCCTAATTTTGAAAAAAAATTGCAGAAATTCCCCTTATTTTGGAGCAAAAATGCAGAAATTTTCCTTAATTCAGGGCAAAAATACAGAAATTCCCCTTATTTTGGGGCAAAAATGCAGAAATTTCTCTTATTTTAGGCAAAAAATACAGAAATTACCCTTATTTAAGGCAAAAAGACTAAATTCCCCTTATTTTGGGGCAAAAAGGCAGAAATTCCTTTAATTTTGAAGCAAAAGGCAGAAATTCCCCTTATTGAGGGACAAAATTGCTGAAATTTCCTTCTTTTGGGACAAAATTGCAGAAATTTCTTTTATTTTGGGGCAAAATTGCAGAAATTCAGCTTATTTGGGGTCAAAAATGCAGAAATTACCCTTATTTTAGGGCAAAAAGACTGAAATTCCCCCTTTTTCGTGCCAAAAAGGCAGAAATTCCCCTTATTTTGAGGCAAAAATGCAGAAATTTCCCTTATTTTGGAACAAAATTGCAGAAATTCCCCTTTTTTGTTTCAAAGAGGCAGAAATTCCCTTATTTTGGAGCAAAAATGCAGAAAATTGCCTTATTTTGGGGCAAAATTGCATAAATTTCCCTTATTATAGGGTAAAAAGGCAGAAATTCTCCTAATTATAGGGCAAAATTGCATAAATTTTCCTTATTTTGGGGCAAAATTGCAGAAATTCCCATAATTTTAGGACAAAATGGCAGAAATTTCCCTTATGTTGCAGCAAAATTGCAGAAATTCCCCTAATATTGGAGCAAAAATGCAGAAATTTTCCTTAATTCAAGGCAAAAATACAGAAATTCCCCTTATTTTGGGGCAAAAATGCAGAAATTTCTCTTATTTTAGGCAAAAAATACAGAAATTACCCTTATTTAAGGCAAAAAGACTAAATTCCCCTTATTTTGGCGCAAAAAGGCAGAAATTCTCCTAATTTTGAAGCAAAAGGCAGAAATTCCCCTTATTTTGGAACAAAATTGCAGAAATTCCCCTTTTTTGTTTCAAAAAGGCAGAAATTCCCTTTATTTTGGAGCAAAAATGCAGAAAATTCCCTTATTTTGGTGCAAAATTGCATAAATTTTCCTTATTATAGGGTAAAAAGGCAGGAATTCTCCTAATTATAGGGCAAAATTGCCTAAATTTCTCTTATTTTGGAGCAAAATTGCAGAAATTCCCATAATTTTAGGACAAAATTGCAGAAATTTCCCTTATGTTGGGGCAAAATTGCAGAAATTCTCCTAATTTTGGGGCAAAAATGCAGAAATTTTCCTTTTTTGGATCAAAAAGGCAGAAATTTTTTTTTATTTTTAGGCAAATTGCAGAAATGTCTCTTATTTTGGGGCAAAAATTCTGTAATGCTTCTAATTTTGGGGCAAAAATCAGAAATTCCATTAATTTTGGGGCAAAAAGGCAGAAATTCCCCTTATTGTGGGCAATATTGCTGAAATTTCCCTTTTTTTGGGACGAAATTGCAGAAATTTCCTTTATTTTTGGGCAAAATTTCAGAAATTTCCAATATCTTGTGGCAAAAATACAGAAATTCTTTTTATTTCAGGTCAAAAAACAGAAATTACGCTTACTTGGGGGCAAATTCCAGAAATTACCCTTATTTTAGAGAAAAAGGCTGAAATTCCTCTTATTTTGTGACAAAAAGGCAGAAATTCTTCTTATTTTAGAGCAAAAATGCAGAAATTCCACATAATTTTGGGCAAAAATGCCGAAATTTCCTATATTTTGGGGTAAAACACAGTAATGCCCCTAATTTTGAAGCACAAAAGCGGAAATTCCCCTAATTTTTAGGTAAAAAGGCAGAAATTCCCCTTATTTTGGCGCAAAAATGCTGAAATTCCCCTTATTTTGGAGCAAAAATGCAGAAATTTTCATTATTTTAGGGCAAAAAAATAGAAATTCTCCTTATTTTAGGCCAAAAATACAGAAATTACCCTTATTTGAGGCCAAAAAGACTAAAATCCCCTTATTTTGTGGCAAAAAGGCAGAAATTCCCCTTATTTTAGGGCAAAAGGCAGAAATTCACGTTAATTTTGGGCAAAAATGCAGAAATTTTCCTTAATTTGTGGCAAAAATGCAGAAATTTCCCTTATTTTTTGCCAAATAGGCAGATATTTCCCTTGTTTTGAGGCAAAAGCTTATAAATTTAACTTATTTTAATATAAAATTGCAGAAACTTCCCATATTTTGTGGCAATAATGCAGAAATTCCCATTATTTTGGGGTAAAAAGGCAGAAATTTCCTTTACTTTGTAACAAAATTGCAGAAATTTCCCATATTTTGGGGCAAAAATCTAGTAATGCTTCTAATTTTGGGGCAAAATTCAGATTTCACAAATTTTGGGGCAAAATTTAGAAATTTCACTAATTTTGAGGCAAAAAGGCAGAAATTTTTATTATTTTGGGGCAAAAATGCAGAAAGTCTTTTTATTTTGGGGCAAAAAGTCAGAAATTCTCATTTTGGGGTCAAAAGGCAGAAATTTCCCTTATTTTTGGGCAAAATTGCAGAAATTTCTCTTATCATGGGACAAAAATCCTGAAATTCCCCTCATTTGAGGTCAAAAAGGCAGAAATTCCGCTAATTTGGGGGCCAATTTCAGAAATTAAACTTATTTAACGGAAGAAGACTGAAATTCCCATTATTTATTGCCAAAAAACAGAAATTCTTCTTATTTTAGGGCAAAAAGGCAGAAATTCCAATTAATTTTGGTGAAAAGTGCAGAAATTTCTCTTATTTTTGGGCAAAAACACAGTAATGCCATTAATTTTGCGGCAAAATGCAGAAATTCCCCTAATTTTGGGGCAAACAAAAGAAATTCCCTTTATTGTGGGGCAAAATTTCTGAAATTTCCCTTTTTGGGACAAAATTGCGAAATTTTCTCTTATTTTGGAGCAAAATTGCGGAAATTCCCTTTATTTCAGGTCAAAAATGCAAAAATACTGCGTACTTGGTGTCAAAAATGCAGAAATTACCCTTATTTTAGGGTAAAAATACTCAAATTCCCCCTTTTTTTCGCCAAAACGGCAGAAATTCCCCTTATTTTGGGCAAAAATGCAGAAATTCCCCTTATTTTGGAACAAAATTGCAGAAATTCCCCTTTTTTTGTTTCAAAAAGGCAGAAATTCCCTTTTTTGGAGCAAAAATGAAGAAAATTCCTTTATTTTGTTGCAAAATTGCATTAATTTCCCTTATTATAGGGTAAAAAGGCAGAAATTCCCCTAATTGTATGACAAAATTGCAAAAATTTCCTTTATGTTGCGGCAAAATTGAAGAAATTCCCATAATTTTAGGGCAAAATTGCAGAAATTTCCCTTATTTTGGGACAAAATTTCAGTAATTCCCCTAATTTTGAAAAAAAAATTGCAGAAATTCCCCTTATTTTGGAGCAAAAATGCAGAAATTTTCCTTAATTCAGGGCAAAAATACAGAAATTCCCCTTATTTTGGGGCAAAAATGCAGAAATTTCTCTTATTTTAAGCAAAAAATACAGAAATTACCCTTATTTAGTCAAAAAGACTAAATTCCCCTTATTTTGGGGCAAAAAGGCGAAATTCCTTTAATTTTGAAGCAAAAGGCAGAAATTCCCCTTATTGTGGGGCAAAATTGCTGAAATTTCCTTCTTTTGGGACAAAATTGCAGAAATATCTTTTATTTTGGGGCAAAATTGCAGAAATTCAGCTTATTTGGGGTCAAAAATGCAGAAATTACCCTTATTTGAGGGCAAAAAGACTGAAATTCCTCCTTTTTCGTGCCAAAAAGGCAGAAATTCCCCTTATTTTGAGGCAAAAATGCAGAAATTTCCCTTATTTTGGAACAAAATTGCAGAAATTCCCCTTTTTTGTTTCAAAGAGGCAGAAATTCCCTTATTTTGGAGCAAAAATGCAGAAAATTGCCTTATTTTGGGGCAAAATTGCATAAATTTCCCTTATTATAGGGTAAAAAGGCAGAAATTCTCCTAACTTTAGGGCAAAATTGCCTAAATTTCTCTTATTTTGGGGCAAAATTGCAGAAATTCCCATAATGTTAGGACAAAATTGCAGAAATTTCCCTTATGTTGGAGCAAAATTGCAGAAATTCCCTTAATATTGGAGCAAAAATGCAGAAATTTTCCTTTTTTTGGATCAAAAATGCAGAAATTTCTCTATTTTGAGGCAAATTGCAGAAATGTCCGTTATTTTGGGGCAAAAATTCTGTAATGCTTCTAATTTTGGGGCAAAAATCAGAAATTCCATTAATTTTGGGGCAAAAAGGCAGAAATTCCCCTTATTGTGGGCAATATTGCTGAAATTTCCCTTTTTTGGGACAAAATTGCAGAAATTTCCCTTATTTTTGGGCAAAATTGCAGATATTTCCCTTATCTTGTGGCAAAAATAGAGAAATTCCTTTTATTTCAGGTCAAAAATACAGAAATTACGCTTTCTTGGGGGCAAATTCCAGAAATTACCCTTATTTTAGAGAAAAAGGCTGAAATTCCTCTTATTTTGTGACAAAAAGGCAGAAATTCTTCTTATTTTAGAGCAAAAATGCAGAAATTCCACATAATTTTGGGCAAAAATGCAGAAATTTCCTTTATTTTGGGGTAAAACACAGTAATGCCCCTAATTTTGGAGCAAAAAGGCGGAAATTCCCCTAATTTTGAGGTAAAAAGGCAGAAATTCCCCTTATTTTGGCGCAAAAATGCTGAAATTCCCCTTATTTTGGAGCAAAAATGCAGAAATTTTCCTTATTTTAGAGCAAAAAAACAGAAATTCTCCTTATTTTAAGCCAAAATTACAGAATTTACCCTTATTTTAGGCCAAAAAGACTAAAATCCCCTTATTTTGTGGCAAAAAGGCAGAAATTCTCCTGATTTTAGGGCAAAAAGGCAGAAATTCACGTTAATTTGGGGCAAAAATGCAGAAATTTTCCTTAATTTGTGGCAAAAATGCAGAAATTTCTCTTATTTTTGGCCAAATAGGCAGAAATTTTCCTTGTTTTGAGGCAAAAGCTTATAAATTTAACTTATTTTAGTATAAAATTGCAGAAACTTCCTTTATTTTGTGGCAAAAATGCAGAAATTTTCATTATTTTGGGATAAAAAGGCAGAAATTTCCCTTACTTTGTAACAAAATTGCAGAAATTTCCCATATTTTGAGGCAAAAATGTAGTAATGCTTCTAATTTTGAGACAAAATTCAAAAATTTCACTAATTTTGGGGCAAAATTTAGAAATTTCACTAATTTTGGGGCAAAAAAGCAGAAATTCCTTTAGGGCAAAAATGAAGAAATTCTTTTTATTTTGGGGCAAAAAGGCAGAAATTCTCCTCATTTTGGGGCCAAAAGGCAGAAATTTCCCTTATTTTTGGGCAAAATTGCAGAAATTTCTCTTATCATGGTACAAAAATCCAGAAATTCCCCTCATTTTAGGTCAAAAAGGCAGAAATTCCGCTAATTTGGGGGCCAATTGCAGAAATTAAACTTATTTAAGGGAAGAAGCCTGAAATTCCCATTATTTTGTGCCAAAAAAGCAGAAATTCTTCTTATTTTAGGGCAAAAAGGCAGAAATTCCAATTAATTTTGGGGAAAAATGCAGAAATTTCCCTTATTTTTGGGCAAAAACACAGTAATGCCTTTAATTTAGCGGCAAAAATGCAGAAATTCCCCTAATTTTGGGGCAAACGGCAGAAATTCCTCTTATTGTGGGGCAAAATTGCTGAAATTTCCCTTTTTTGGGACAAAATTGCAAAAATTTCTCTTATTTTGAGGCAAAATTATCAGAAATTCCCCTTATTTCTGGTCAAAAATGCAGAAATACCGCATACTTGGTGTAAAAAAGGAAATTACCTTTATTTTAGGACAAAAATACTGAAATTCCCCCTTTTTTGCGCCAAAAAGGCAGAAATTTCCCTTATTTTGGGCAAAAATGCAGAAATTCCCCTTATTTTGGAACAAAATTGAAGATATTCCCCTTTTTTTGTGTCAAAAAGGCAGAAATTCCCTTTATTTTGGAGCAAAAATGAAGAAAATTCCTTTATTTTGTTGCAAAATTGCATTAATTTCAAATATTATAGGGTAAAAAGGCAGAAATTCATCTAATTATAAGCAAAATTGCAGAAATTTCCTTTATGTTGTGGCAAAATTGCAGAAATTTCCCTTATTTTTGGCCAAATAGGCAGAAATTTCCCTTGTTTTGAGGCAAAAGCTTATAAATTTAACTTATTTTAGTATAAAATTGCAGAAACTTCCTTTATTTTGTGGCAAAAATGCAGAAATTCCCATTATTTTGGGGTAAAAAGGCAGAAATTTCCCTTACTTTGTAACAAAATTGCAGAAATTTCCCATATTTTGGGGCAAAACTGTAGTAATGCTTCTCATTTTGGGGCAAAATTCAGAAATTTCACTAACTTTGGGGCAAAATTTAGAAATTTCACTAATTTTGAGGCAAAAAGGCAGAAATTTTTATTATTTTGGGGCAAAAATGCAGAAAGTCTTTTTATTTTGGGGAAAAAAGTCAGAAATTCTCCTCATTTTGGGGTCAAAAGGCAGAATTTTCCCTTATTTTTGGGCAAAATTGCAGAAATTTTTCTTCTCATGGGACAAAAATCCTGAAATTCCCCTCATTTTAGGTCAAAAAGGCAGAAATTCCGCTAATTTGGGGGCCAATTGCAGAAATTAAACTTATTTAAGGGAAGAAGACTGAAATTCCCTTTATTTTGTGCCAAAAACAGAAATTCTTCTTATTTTAGGGCAAAAAGGCAGAAATTCCAATTAATTTTGGGGAAAAATGCAGAAATTTCCCTTATTTTTGGGCAAAAACACAGTAATGCCTTTAATTTTGCCGCAAAAATGCAGAAATTCCCCTAATTTTGGGGCAAACGGAAGAAATTCCCTTTATTGTGGGGAAAAATTTCTGAAATTTCTCTTTTTTGGGACAAAATTGCAAAATTTTCTCTTATTTTGGAGCAAAATTGCAGAAATTCTTCTTATTTCATGTCAAAAATGCAAAAATACTGCGTACTTGGTGTCAAAAATGCAGAAATTACCCTTATTTTAGGGTAAAAATACTCAAATTCCCCATTTTTTTGCGCCAAAACGGCAGAAATTCCCCTTATTTTGGGCAAAAATGCAGAAATTCCCCTTATTTTGGAACAAAATTGCAGATATTCCCCTTTTTTGTTTCAAAAAGGCAGAAATTCCCTTTTTTGGAGCAAAAATGAAGAAAATTCCTTTATTTTGTTGCAAAATTGCATTAATTTCCCTTATTATAGGGTAAAAAGGCAGAAATTCCCCTAATTATATGACAAAATTGCAAAAATTTCCTTTATGTTGCGGCAAAATTGAAGAAATTCCCATAATTTTAAAGCAAAATTGCAGAAATTTCCCTTATTTTGGGACAAAATTTCAGTAATTCCCCTAATTTTGAAAAAAAAAATTGCAGAAATTCCCCTTATTTTGGAGCAAAAATGCAGAAATTTTCCTTAATTCAGGGCAAAAATACAGAAATTCCCCTTATTTTGGGGCAAAAATGCAGAAATTTCTCTTATTTTAGGCAAAAAATACAGAAATTACCCTTATTTAAGGCAAAAAGACTAAATTCCCCTTATTTTGGGGCAAAAAGGCAGAAATTCCTTTAATTTTGAAGCAAAAGGCAGAAATTCCCCTTATTGAGGGACAAAATTGCTGAAATTTCCTTCTTTTGGGACAAAATTGCAGAAATTTCTTTTATTTTGGGGCAAAATTGCAGAAATTCAGCTTATTTGGGGTCAAAAATGCAGAAATTACCCTTATTTTAGGGCAAAAAGACTGAAATTCCCCCTTTTTCGTGCCAAAAAGGCAGAAATTCCCCTTATTTTGAGGCAAAAATGCAGAAATTTCCCTTATTTTGGAACAAAATTGCAGAAATTCCCCTTTTTTGTTTCAAAGAGGCAGAAATTCCCTTATTTTGGAGCAAAAATGCAGAAAATTGCCTTATTTTGGGGCAAAATTGCATAAATTTCCCTTATTATAGGGTAAAAAGGCAGAAATTCTCCTAATTATAGGGCAAAATTGCATAAATTTTCCTTATTTTGGGGCAAAATTGCAGAAATTCCCATAATTTTAGGACAAAATGGCAGAAATTTCCCTTATGTTGCAGCAAAATTGCAGAAATTCCCCTAATATTGGAGCAAAAATGCAGAAATTTTCCTTAATTCAAGGCAAAAATACAGAAATTCCCCTTATTTTGGGGCAAAAATGCAGAAATTTCTCTTATTTTAGGCAAAAAATACAGAAATTACCCTTATTTAAGGCAAAAAGACTAAATTCCCCTTATTTTGGCGCAAAAAGGCAGAAATTCTCCTAATTTTGAAGCAAAAGGCAGAAATTCCCCTTATTTTGGAACAAAATTGCAGAAATTCCCCTTTTTTGTTTCAAAAAGGCAGAAATTCCCTTTATTTTGGAGGAAAAATGCAGAAAATTTCCTTATTTTGGTGCAAAATTGCATAAATTTTCCTTATTATAGGGTAAAAAGGCAGAAATTCTCCTAATTATAGGGCAAAATTGCCTAAATTTCTCTTATTTTGGAGCAAAATTGCAGAAATTCCCAAAATTTTAGGACAAAATTGCAGAAATTTTTCTTATGTTGGGGCAAAATTGCAGAAATTCTCCTAATTTTGGAGCAAAAATGCAGAAATTTTCCTTTTTTGGATCAAAAAGACAGAAATTTTTTTTTTATTTTTAGGCAAATTGCAGAAATGTCTCTTATTTTGGGGCAAAAATTCTGTAATGCTTCTAATTTTGGGGCAAAAATCAGAAATTCCATTAATTTTGGGGCAAAAAGCAGAAATTCCCCTTATTGTGGGCAATATTGCTGAAATTTCCCTTTTTTTGGGACGAAATTGCAGAAATTTCCTTTATTTTTGGGCAAAATTTCAGAAATTTCCATTATCTTGTGGCAAAAATACAGAAATTCTTTTTATTTCAGGTCAAAAAACAGAAATTACGCTTTCTTGGGGGCAAATTCCAGAAATTACCCTTATTTTAGAGAAAAAGGCTGAAATTCCTCTTATTTTGTGACAAAAAGGCAGAAATTTTTCTTATTTTAGAGCAAAAATGCAGAAATTCCACATAATTTTGGGCAAAAATGCCGAAATTTCCTTTATTTTGAGGTAAAACACAGTAATGCCCCTAATTTTGAAGCAAAGAGGCAGAAATTCCCCCAATTTTGAGGTAAAAAGGCAGAAATTCCCCTTATTTTGGCGCAAAAATGCTGAAATTCCCCTTATTTTGGAGCAAAAATGCAGAAATTTTCCTTATTTTAGGCCAAAAAGACTAAAATCCCCTTATTTTGTGGCAAAAAGGCAGAAATTCCTCTTATTTTAGGGCAAAAGGCAGAAATTCACGTTAATTTTGGGCAAAAATGCAGAAATTTTCCTTAATTTGTGGCAAAAATGCAGAAATTTCCCTTATTTTTGGCCAAATAGGCAGATATTTCCCTTGTTTTGAGGCAAAAGCTTATAAATTTAACTTATTTTAGTATAAAATTGCAGAAACTTCCCATATTTTGTGGCAAAAATGCAGAAATTCCCATTATTTTGGGGTAAAAAGGCAGAAATTTCCCTTACTTTGTAACAAAATTGCAGAAATTTCCCATATTTTGGGACAAAAATGTAGTAATGCTTCTAATTTTGGGGCAAAATTCAGAAATTTCACTAATATTGGGGCAAAATTTAGAAATTTCACTAATTTTGAGGCAAAAAGGCAGAAATTTTTATTATTTTGGGGCAAAAATGCAGAAAGTCTTTTTATTTTGGGGCAAAAAGTCAGAAATTCTTCTAATTTTGGGGTCAAAAGGCAGAAATTTTCCTTATTTTTGGGCAAAATTGCAGAAATTTCTCTTATCATGGGACAAAAATCCTGAAATTCCCCTCATTTTAGGTCAAAAAGGCAGAAATTCCGCTAATTTGGGGGCCAATTGCAGAAATTAAACTTATTTAAGGTAAGAAGACTGAAATTCCCCTTATTTTGTGCCAAAAAACAGAAATTCTTCTTATTTTAGGGCAAAAAAGCAGAAATTCCAATTAATTTTGGGGAAAAATGCAGAAATTTCTCTTATTTTTGGGCAAAAACACAGTAATGCCTTTAATTTTGCGGCAAAAATGCAGAAATTCCCCTAATTTTGGGGCAAACAGAAGAAATTCCCTTTATTGTGGGGAAAAATTTCTGAAATTTCTCTTTTTTGGGACAAAATTGCAAAATTTTCTTTTATTTTGGAGCAAAATTGCAGAAATTCCCCTTATTTCAGGTCAAAAATGCAAAAATACTGCGTACTTGGTGTCAAAAATGCAGAAATTACCCTTATTTTAGGGTAAAAATACTCAAATTCCCCCTTTTTTTGCGCCAAAACGGCAGAAATTCCCCTTATTTTAGGCAAAAATGCAGAAATTCCCCTTATTTTGGAACAAAATTGCAGAAATTCCCCTTTTTTTGTTTCAAAAAGGCAGAAATTCCCTTTTTTGGAGCAAAAATGAAGAAAATTCCTTTATTTTGTTGCAAAATTGCATTAATTTCCCTTATTATAGGGTAAAAAGGCAGAAATTCCCCTAATTGTATGACAAAATTGCAAAAATTTCCTTTATGTTGCGACAAAATTGAAGAAATTTCCATAATTTTAGGGCAAAATTGCAGAAATTTCCCTTATTTTGGGACAAAATTTCAGTAATTCCCCTAATTTTGAAAAAAAAATTGCAGAAATTCCCCTCTTTTTTTGGAGCAAAAATGCAGAAATTTTCATTAATTCAGGGCAAAAATACCGAAATTCCCCTTATTTTGGGGCAAAAATGCAGAAATTTCTCTTATTTTAGGCAAAAAATACAGAAATTACCCTTATTTAGGCAAACAGACTAAATTCCCCTTATTTTGGGGCAAAAAGGCAGAAATTCCTTTAATTTTGAAGCAAAAGGCAGAAATTCCCCTTATTGTGGGACAAAATTGCTGAAATTTCCTTCTTTTGGGACAAAATTGCAGAAATTTCTTTTATTTTGGGGCAAAATTGCAGAAATTCAGCTTATTTGGGGTCAAAATGCAGAAATTACCCTTATTTTAGGGCAAAAAGACTGAAATTCCCCCTTTTTCGTGCCAAAAAGGCAGAAATTCCCCGTATTTTGAGACAAAAATGCAGAAATTTCCCTTATTTTGGAACAAAATTGCAGAAATTCCCCTTTTTTGTTTCAAAGAGGCAGAAATTCCCTTATTTTGGAGCAAAAATGCAGAAAATTGCCTTATTTTGGGGCAAAATTGCATAAATTTCCCTTATTATAGGGTAAAAAGGCAGAAAATCTCCTAATTATAGGGCAAAATTGCTTAAATATCTCTTATTTTGGGGCAAAATTGCAGAAGTTCCCATAATTTTAGGAAAAAATTGCAGAAATTTTCATAATGTTGGAGCAAAATTGCAGAAATTCCCCTAATATTGGAGCAAAAATGCAGAAATTTTCCTTTTTTTGGATCAAAAATGCAGAAATTTCTCTATTTTGAGGCAAATTGCAGAAATGTCCGTTATTTTGGGGCAACAATTCTGTAATGCTTCTAATTTTGGGGCAAAAATCAGAAATTCCATTAATTTTGGGGCAAAAATGCAGAAATTCCCCTTATTTTGGGCAATATTGCTGAAATTTCCCTTTTTTGGGACAAAATTGCAGAAATTTCCCTTATTTTTGGGCAAAATTGCAGAAATTTCTCTTATCTTGTGGCAAAAATAGAGAAATTCCTTTTATTTCAGGTCAAAAAGACAGAAATTACGCTTTCTTGGGGGCAAATTCCAGAAATTACCCTTATTTTAGAGAAAAAGGCTGAAATTCCTCTTATTTTGTGACAAAAAGGCAGAAATTCTTCTTATTTTAGAGCAAAAATGCAGAAATTCCACATAATTTTGGGCAAAAATGCAGAAATTTCCTTTATTTTGGGGTAAAACACAGTAATGCCCCTAATTTTGGAGCAAAAAGGCGGAAATTCCCCTAATTTTGAGGTAAAAAGGCAGAAATTCCCCTTATTTTGGCGCAAAAATGCTGAAATTCCCATTATTTTGGAGCAAAAATGCAGAAATTTTCCTTATTTTAGGGCAAAAAAACAGAAATTCTCCTTATTTTAAGCCAAAATTACAGAAATTACCCTTATTTTAGGCCAAAAAGACTAAAATCCCCTTATTTTGTGGCAAAAAGGCAGAAATTCCCCTGATTTTAGGGCAAATGGGCAGAAATTCACGTTAATTTTGGGCAAAAATGCAGAAATTTTCCTTAATTTGTGGCAAAAATGCAGAAATTTCCCTTATTTTTTGCCAAATAGGCAGAAATTTCCCTTGTTTTGAGGCAAAAGCTTATAAATTTAACTTATTTTAGAATAAAATTGCAGAAACTTCCTTTATTTTGGGGCAAAAATGCAGAAATTCCGATTATTTTGGGATAAAAAGGCAGAAATTTCCTATACTTTGTAACAAAATTGCAGAAATTTCCCATATTTTGGGGCAAAAATGTAGTAATGCTTCTAATTTTGGGACAAAATTCAAAAATTTCACTAATTTTGGGGCAAAATTTAGAAATTTCACTAATTTTGGGGCAAAAAGGCAGAAATTCCTATTATTTTAGGGCAAAAATGAAGAAATTATTTTTATTTTTGGGCAAAAAGGCAGAAATTCTCCTCATTTTGGGCCCAAAAGGCAGAAATTTCCCTTATTTTTGGGCAAAATTGCAGAAATTTCTCTTATCATGGTACAAAAATCCAGAAATTCCGCTCATTTTAGGTCAAAAAGGCAGAAATTCCGCTAATTTGGGGGCCAATTGCAGAAATTAAACATATTTAAGGGAAGAAGACTGAAATTCCCATTATTTTGTGCCAAAAAAGCAGAAATTCTTCTTATTTTAGGGCAAAAAGGCAGAAATTCCAATTAATTTTGGGGAAAAATGCAGAAATTTCCCTTATTTTTGGGCAAAAGCACAGTAATGCCTTTAATTTTGCGGCAAAAATGCAGAAATTCCCCTAATTTTGGGGCAAACGGCAGAAATTCCTCTTATTGTGGGGCAAAATTGCTGAAATTTCCCTTCTTTGGGACAAAATTGCAAAAATTTCTTTTATTTTGAGGCAAAATTATCAGAAATTCCCCTTATTTCAGGTCAAAAATGCAGAAATACTGCATACTTGGTGTAAAAAAGGAAATTACCCTTATTTTAGGACAAAAATACTGAAATTCCCCCTTTTTTGCGCCAAAAAGGCAGAAATTTCCCTTATTTTGGGCAAAAATGCAGAAATTCCCCTTATTTTGGAACAAAATTGAAGATATTCCCCTTTTTTTGTTTCAAAAAGGCAGAAATTCCCTTTATTTTGGAGCAAAAATGAAGAAAATTCCTTTATTTTGTTGCAAAATTGCATTAATTTCCCATATTATAGGGTCAAAAGGCAGAAATTCATCTAATTATAGGCAAAATTGCAGAAATTTCCTTTATGTTGTGGCAAAATTGCAGAAATTTCCCTTATTTTGGGACAAAATTGCAGAAATTCCCCTAATTTTGAAAAAAAATTGTAGAAATTCCCCTTATTTTGGAGCAAAAATGCAGAAATTTTCCTTAATTCAGGGCAAAAATACAGAAATTCCCCTTATTTTGGGGCAAAAATGCAGAAATTTCTCTTATTTTAGGCAAAAAATACAGAAATTACCCTTATTTAAGGCAATAAGACTAAATTCCCCTTATTTTGAAGCAAAAAGGCAGGAATTCCCATAATTTTGAAGCAAAAGGCAGAAATTCCCCTTATTGTGGGACAAAATTGCTGAAATTACCTTTTTTTGGGACAAAATTGCAGAAATTCCCCTTTTTTGTTTCAAAAAGGCAGAAATTCCCTTTATTTTGGAGGAAAAATGCAGAAAATTTCCTTATTTTGGTGCAAAATTGCATAAATTTTCCTTATTATAGGGTAAAAAGGCAGAAATTCTCCTAATTATAGGGCAAAATTGCCTAAATTTCTCTTATTTTGGAGCAAAATTGCAGAAATTCCCAAAATTTTAGGACAAAATTGCAGAAATTTTTCTTATGTTGGGGCAAAATTGCAGAAATTCTCCTAATTTTGGAGCAAAAATGCAGAAATTTTCCTTTTTTGGATCAAAAAGACAGAAATTTTTTTTTTATTTTTAGGCAAATTGCAGAAATGTCTCTTATTTTGGGGCAAAAATTCTGTAATGCTTCTAATTTTGGGGCAAAAATCAGAAATTCCATTAATTTTGGGGCAAAAAGCAGAAATTCCCCTTATTGTGGGCAATATTGCTGAAATTTCCCTTTTTTTGGGACGAAATTGCAGAAATTTCCTTTATTTTTGGGCAAAATTTCAGAAATTTCCATTATCTTGTGGCAAAAATACAGAAATTCTTTTTATTTCAGGTCAAAAAACAGAAATTACGCTTTCTTGGGGGCAAATTCCAGAAATTACCCTTATTTTAGAGAAAAAGGCTGAAATTCCTCTTATTTTGTGACAAAAAGGCAGAAATTTTTCTTATTTTAGAGCAAAAATGCAGAAATTCCACATAATTTTGGGCAAAAATGCCGAAATTTCCTTTATTTTGAGGTAAAACACAGTAATGCCCCTAATTTTGAAGCAAAGAGGCAGAAATTCCCCCAATTTTGAGGTAAAAAGGCAGAAATTCCCCTTATTTTGGCGCAAAAATGCTGAAATTCCCCTTATTTTGGAGCAAAAATGCAGAAATTTTCCTTATTTTAGGCCAAAAAGACTAAAATCCCCTTATTTTGTGGCAAAAAGGCAGAAATTCCTCTTATTTTAGGGCAAAAGGCAGAAATTCACGTTAATTTTGGGCAAAAATGCAGAAATTTTCCTTAATTTGTGGCAAAAATGCAGAAATTTCCCTTATTTTTGGCCAAATAGGCAGATATTTCCCTTGTTTTGAGGCAAAAGCTTATAAATTTAACTTATTTTAGTATAAAATTGCAGAAACTTCCCATATTTTGTGGCAAAAATGCAGAAATTCCCATTATTTTGGGGTAAAAAGGCAGAAATTTCCCTTACTTTGTAACAAAATTGCAGAAATTTCCCATATTTTGGGACAAAAATGTAGTAATGCTTCTAATTTTGGGGCAAAATTCAGAAATTTCACTAATATTGGGGCAAAATTTAGAAATTTCACTAATTTTGAGGCAAAAAGGCAGAAATTTTTATTATTTTGGGGCAAAAATGCAGAAAGTCTTTTTATTTTGGGGCAAAAAGTCAGAAATTCTTCTAATTTTGGGGTCAAAAGGCAGAAATTTTCCTTATTTTTGGGCAAAATTGCAGAAATTTCTCTTATCATGGGACAAAAATCCTGAAATTCCCCTCATTTTAGGTCAAAAAGGCAGAAATTCCGCTAATTTGGGGGCCAATTGCAGAAATTAAACTTATTTAAGGTAAGAAGACTGAAATTCCCCTTATTTTGTGCCAAAAAACAGAAATTCTTCTTATTTTAGGGCAAAAAAGCAGAAATTCCAATTAATTTTGGGGAAAAATGCAGAAATTTCTCTTATTTTTGGGCAAAAACACAGTAATGCCTTTAATTTTGCGGCAAAAATGCAGAAATTCCCCTAATTTTGGGGCAAACAGAAGAAATTCCCTTTATTGTGGGGAAAAATTTCTGAAATTTCTCTTTTTTGGGACAAAATTGCAAAATTTTCTTTTATTTTGGAGCAAAATTGCAGAAATTCCCCTTATTTCAGGTCAAAAATGCAAAAATACTGCGTACTTGGTGTCAAAAATGCAGAAATTACCCTTATTTTAGGGTAAAAATACTCAAATTCCCCCTTTTTTTGCGCCAAAACGGCAGAAATTCCCCTTATTTTAGGCAAAAATGCAGAAATTCCCCTTATTTTGGAACAAAATTGCAGAAATTCCCCTTTTTTTGTTTCAAAAAGGCAGAAATTCCCTTTTTTGGAGCAAAAATGAAGAAAATTCCTTTATTTTGTTGCAAAATTGCATTAATTTCCCTTATTATAGGGTAAAAAGGCAGAAATTCCCCTAATTGTATGACAAAATTGCAAAAATTTCCTTTATGTTGCGACAAAATTGAAGAAATTTCCATAATTTTAGGGCAAAATTGCAGAAATTTCCCTTATTTTGGGACAAAATTTCAGTAATTCCCCTAATTTTGAAAAAAAAATTGCAGAAATTCCCCTCTTTTTTTGGAGCAAAAATGCAGAAATTTTCATTAATTCAGGGCAAAAATACCGAAATTCCCCTTATTTTGGGGCAAAAATGCAGAAATTTCTCTTATTTTAGGCAAAAAATACAGAAATTACCCTTATTTAGGCAAACAGACTAAATTCCCCTTATTTTGGGGCAAAAAGGCAGAAATTCCTTTAATTTTGAAGCAAAAGGCAGAAATTCCCCTTATTGTGGGACAAAATTGCTGAAATTTCCTTCTTTTGGGACAAAATTGCAGAAATTTCTTTTATTTTGGGGCAAAATTGCAGAAATTCAGCTTATTTGGGGTCAAAATGCAGAAATTACCCTTATTTTAGGGCAAAAAGACTGAAATTCCCCCTTTTTCGTGCCAAAAAGGCAGAAATTCCCCGTATTTTGAGACAAAAATGCAGAAATTTCCCTTATTTTGGAACAAAATTGCAGAAATTCCCCTTTTTTGTTTCAAAGAGGCAGAAATTCCCTTATTTTGGAGCAAAAATGCAGAAAATTGCCTTATTTTGGGGCAAAATTGCATAAATTTCCCTTATTATAGGGTAAAAAGGCAGAAAATCTCCTAATTATAGGGCAAAATTGCTTAAATATCTCTTATTTTGGGGCAAAATTGCAGAAGTTCCCATAATTTTAGGAAAAAATTGCAGAAATTTTCATAATGTTGGAGCAAAATTGCAGAAATTCCCCTAATATTGGAGCAAAAATGCAGAAATTTTCCTTTTTTTGGATCAAAAATGCAGAAATTTCTCTATTTTGAGGCAAATTGCAGAAATGTCCGTTATTTTGGGGCAACAATTCTGTAATGCTTCTAATTTTGGGGCAAAAATCAGAAATTCCATTAATTTTGGGGCAAAAATGCAGAAATTCCCCTTATTTTGGGCAATATTGCTGAAATTTCCCTTTTTTGGGACAAAATTGCAGAAATTTCCCTTATTTTTGGGCAAAATTGCAGAAATTTCTCTTATCTTGTGGCAAAAATAGAGAAATTCCTTTTATTTCAGGTCAAAAAGACAGAAATTACGCTTTCTTGGGGGCAAATTCCAGAAATTACCCTTATTTTAGAGAAAAAGGCTGAAATTCCTCTTATTTTGTGACAAAAAGGCAGAAATTCTTCTTATTTTAGAGCAAAAATGCAGAAATTCCACATAATTTTGGGCAAAAATGCAGAAATTTCCTTTATTTTGGGGTAAAACACAGTAATGCCCCTAATTTTGGAGCAAAAAGGCGGAAATTCCCCTAATTTTGAGGTAAAAAGGCAGAAATTCCCCTTATTTTGGCGCAAAAATGCTGAAATTCCCATTATTTTGGAGCAAAAATGCAGAAATTTTCCTTATTTTAGGGCAAAAAAACAGAAATTCTCCTTATTTTAAGCCAAAATTACAGAAATTACCCTTATTTTAGGCCAAAAAGACTAAAATCCCCTTATTTTGTGGCAAAAAGGCAGAAATTCCCCTGATTTTAGGGCAAATGGGCAGAAATTCACGTTAATTTTGGGCAAAAATGCAGAAATTTTCCTTAATTTGTGGCAAAAATGCAGAAATTTCCCTTATTTTTTGCCAAATAGGCAGAAATTTCCCTTGTTTTGAGGCAAAAGCTTATAAATTTAACTTATTTTAGAATAAAATTGCAGAAACTTCCTTTATTTTGGGGCAAAAATGCAGAAATTCCGATTATTTTGGGATAAAAAGGCAGAAATTTCCTATACTTTGTAACAAAATTGCAGAAATTTCCCATATTTTGGGGCAAAAATGTAGTAATGCTTCTAATTTTGGGACAAAATTCAAAAATTTCACTAATTTTGGGGCAAAATTTAGAAATTTCACTAATTTTGGGGCAAAAAGGCAGAAATTCCTATTATTTTAGGGCAAAAATGAAGAAATTATTTTTATTTTTGGGCAAAAAGGCAGAAATTCTCCTCATTTTGGGCCCAAAAGGCAGAAATTTCCCTTATTTTTGGGCAAAATTGCAGAAATTTCTCTTATCATGGTACAAAAATCCAGAAATTCCGCTCATTTTAGGTCAAAAAGGCAGAAATTCCGCTAATTTGGGGGCCAATTGCAGAAATTAAACACATTTAAGGGAAGAAGACTGAAATTCCCATTATTTTGTGCCAAAAAAGCAGAAATTCTTCTTATTTTAGGGCAAAAAGGCAGAAATTCCAATTAATTTTGGGGAAAAATGCAGAAATTTCCCTTATTTTTGGGCAAAAGCACAGTAATGCCTTTAATTTTGCGGCAAAAATGCAGAAATTCCCCTAATTTTGGGGCAAACGGCAGAAATTCCTCTTATTGTGGGGCAAAATTGCTGAAATTTCCCTTCTTTGGGACAAAATTGCAAAAATTTCTTTTATTTTGAGGCAAAATTATCAGAAATTCCCCTTATTTCAGGTCAAAAATGCAGAAATACTGCATACTTGGTGTAAAAAAGGAAATTACCCTTATTTTAGGACAAAAATACTGAAATTCCCCCTTTTTTGCGCCAAAAAGGCAGAAATTTCCCTTATTTTGGGCAAAAATGCAGAAATTCCCCTTATTTTGGAACAAAATTGAAGATATTCCCCTTTTTTTGTTTCAAAAAGGCAGAAATTCCCTTTATTTTGGAGCAAAAATGAAGAAAATTCCTTTATTTTGTTGCAAAATTGCATTAATTTCCCATATTATAGGGTCAAAAGGCAGAAATTCATCTAATTATAGGCAAAATTGCAGAAATTTCCTTTATGTTGTGGCAAAATTGCAGAAATTTCCCTTATTTTGGGACAAAATTGCAGAAATTCCCCTAATTTTGAAAAAAAATTGTAGAAATTCCCCTTATTTTGGAGCAAAAATGCAGAAATTTTCCTTAATTCAGGGCAAAAATACAGAAATTCCCCTTATTTTGGGGCAAAAATGCAGAAATTTCTCTTATTTTAGGCAAAAAATACAGAAATTACCCTTATTTAAGGCAATAAGACTAAATTCCCCTTATTTTGAAGCAAAAAGGCAGGAATTCCCATAATTTTGAAGCAAAAGGCAGAAATTCCCCTTATTGTGGGACAAAATTGCTGAAATTACCTTTTTTTGGGACAAAATTGCAGAAATTCCCCTTTTTTGTTTCAAAAAGGCAGAAATTCCCTTTATTTTGGAGGAAAAATGCAGAAAATTTCCTTATTTTGGTGCAAAATTGCATAAATTTTCCTTATTATAGGGTAAAAAGGCAGAAATTCTCCTAATTATAGGGCAAAATTGCCTAAATTTCTCTTATTTTGGAGCAAAATTGCAGAAATTCCCAAAATTTTAGGACAAAATTGCAGAAATTTTTCTTATGTTGGGGCAAAATTGCAGAAATTCTCCTAATTTTGGAGCAAAAATGCAGAAATTTTCCTTTTTTGGATCAAAAAGACAGAAATTTTTTCTTTATTTTTAGGCAAATTGCAGAAATGTCTCTTATTTTGGGGCAAAAATTCTGTAATGCTTCTAATTTTGGGGCAAAAATCAGAAATTCCATTAATTTTGGGGCAAAAAGCAGAAATTCCCCTTATTGTGGGCAATATTGCTGAAATTTCCCTTTTTTTGGGACGAAATTGCAGAAATTTCCTTTATTTTTGGGCAAAATTTCAGAAATTTCCATTATCTTGTGGCAAAAATACAGAAATTCTTTTTATTTCAGGTCAAAAAACAGAAATTACGCTTTCTTGGGGGCAAATTCCAGAAATTACCCTTATTTTAGAGAAAAAGGCTGAAATTCCTCTTATTTTGTGACAAAAAGGCAGAAATTTTTCTTATTTTAGAGCAAAAATGCAGAAATTCCACATAATTTTGGGCAAAAATGCCGAAATTTCCTTTATTTTGAGGTAAAACACAGTAATGCCCCTAATTTTGAAGCAAAGAGGCAGAAATTCCCCCAATTTTGAGGTAAAAAGGCAGAAATTCCCCTTATTTTGGCGCAAAAATGCTGAAATTCCCCTTATTTTGGAGCAAAAATGCAGAAATTTTCCTTATTTTAGGCCAAAAAGACTAAAATCCCCTTATTTTGTGGCAAAAAGGCAGAAATTCCTCTTATTTTAGGGCAAAAGGCAGAAATTCACGTTAATTTTGGGCAAAAATGCAGAAATTTTCCTTAATTTGTGGCAAAAATGCAGAAATTTCCCTTATTTTTGGCCAAATAGGCAGATATTTCCCTTGTTTTGAGGCAAAAGCTTATAAATTTAACTTATTTTAGTATAAAATTGCAGAAACTTCCCATATTTTGTGGCAAAAATGCAGAAATTCCCATTATTTTGGGGTAAAAAGGCAGAAATTTCCCTTACTTTGTAACAAAATTGCAGAAATTTCCCATATTTTGGGACAAAAATGTAGTAATGCTTCTAATTTTGGGGCAAAATTCAGAAATTTCACTAATATTGGGGCAAAATTTAGAAATTTCACTAATTTTGAGGCAAAAAGGCAGAAATTTTTATTATTTTGGGGCAAAAATGCAGAAAGTCTTTTTATTTTGGGGCAAAAAGTCAGAAATTCTTCTAATTTTGGGGTCAAAAGGCAGAAATTTTCCTTATTTTTGGGCAAAATTGCAGAAATTTCTCTTATCATGGGACAAAAATCCTGAAATTCCCCTCATTTTAGGTCAAAAAGGCAGAAATTCCGCTAATTTGGGGGCCAATTGCAGAAATTAAACTTATTTAAGGTAAGAAGACTGAAATTCCCCTTATTTTGTGCCAAAAAACAGAAATTCTTCTTATTTTAGGGCAAAAAAGCAGAAATTCCAATTAATTTTGGGGAAAAATGCAGAAATTTCTCTTATTTTTGGGCAAAAACACAGTAATGCCTTTAATTTTGCGGCAAAAATGCAGAAATTCCCCTAATTTTGGGGCAAACAGAAGAAATTCCCTTTATTGTGGGGAAAAATTTCTGAAATTTCTCTTTTTTGGGACAAAATTGCAAAATTTTCTTTTATTTTGGAGCAAAATTGCAGAAATTCCCCTTATTTCAGGTCAAAAATGCAAAAATACTGCGTACTTGGTGTCAAAAATGCAGAAATTACCCTTATTTTAGGGTAAAAATACTCAAATTCCCCCTTTTTTTGCGCCAAAACGGCAGAAATTCCCCTTATTTTAGGCAAAAATGCAGAAATTCCCCTTATTTTGGAACAAAATTGCAGAAATTCCCCTTTTTTTGTTTCAAAAAGGCAGAAATTCCCTTTTTTGGAGCAAAAATGAAGAAAATTCCTTTATTTTGTTGCAAAATTGCATTAATTTCCCTTATTATAGGGTAAAAAGGCAGAAATTCCCCTAATTGTATGACAAAATTGCAAAAATTTCCTTTATGTTGCGACAAAATTGAAGAAATTTCCATAATTTTAGGGCAAAATTGCAGAAATTTCCCTTATTTTGGGGCAAAATTGCAGAAATACCCTAATTTCAGAGCAAAAATGCAGAAATTTTCCTTTTTTGGATCAAAAAGGCAGAAATTTTTCTATTTTGAGGCAAATTGCAGAAATGTCCCTTATTTTGGGGCAAAAATTCTGTAATGCTTCTAATTTTGGGGCAAAAATCAGAAATTCCATTAATTTTGGGGCAAAAGGCAGAAATTCCTCTTATTGTGGGTAATATTGCTGAAATTTCCCATTTTTGGGACAAAATTGCAGAAATTTCCCTTATTTTTGGGCAAAATTGCAGAAATTTCCCTGATCTTGTGGCAAAAATACAGAAATTCCTTTTATTTCAGGTCAAAAAGACAGAAATTACGCTTTCTTTGGGGGCAAATTCCAGAAATTACCCTTATTTTAAAGAAAAAGCCTTAAATTCCTCTTATTTTGTGACAAAAAGGCAGAAATTCTTCTTATTTTAGAGCAAAAATGCAGAAATTCCACATAATTTTGGGCAAAAATGCAGAAATTTCCTTTATTTTTGGGTAAAACACAGTAATGCCCCTAATTTTGGAGAAAAAAGGCAGAAATTCCCCTAATTTTGAGGTAAAAAGGCAGAAATTCCCCTTATTTTGGGGCAAAAATGCTGAAATTCCCCTTATTTTGGAGCAAAAATGAAGAAATTTTCCTTATTTTAGGGCAAAAAGACAGAAATTCTTCTTATTTTAGGCCAAAAATAGAGAAATTACCCTTATTTTAGGCCAAAATAATAAAATCCCCTTATTTTGTGGCAAAAAGGCAGAAATTCCCCTTATTTTAGGGCAAAAAGGCAGAAATTCCCGTTAATTTTGGGCAAAAATGCAGAAATTTTCCTTAATTTGTGGCAAAAATGCAGAAATTTTCCTTATTTTTGGCCAAATAGGCAGAAATTTCCCTTATTTTGAGGCAAAAGCTTAGAACTTTTACTTATTTTAGTATAAAATTGCAAAAACTTCCCTTATTTTGTGGCAAAAATACAGAAATTCCCATTATTTTGGGGTAAAAAAGAAGAAATTTCCCTTACTTTGTAACAAAATTGCAGAAATTTCCCATATTTTGGGACAAAAATGTAGTAATGCTTCTAATTTTGGGGCAAAATTCAGAAATTTCACTAATTTTGGGGCAAAATTTAGAAATTTCACTAATTTTGGGGCAAAAAGGCAGAAATTCCTAATATTTTGGGGCAAAAATGCAGAAATTCTTTATATTTTGGGGCAAAAAGGCAGAAATTCTTATTTTAGGGCCAAAAGGCAGAAATTTCCCTTATTTTTGGGCAAAATTGCAGAAATTTCCCTTATCATGGGACAAAAATCCAGAAATTTCCCTCATTTTAGGTCAAAAATGCAGAATTTCCTCTAATTTAAGGGCAAATTGCAGATATTAAACTTATTTAAGATTAGAAGACTGAAATTCCCCTTATTTTGTGCCAAAAAAGCAGAAATTCTTCTTTTTTTAGGGCAAAAAGGCAGAAATTCCAATTAATTTTGGGGAAAAATGCAGAAATTTCCCTTATTTTGGGGCAAAAACACAGTAATGCCTTTAATTTGGTAGCAAAAATGCAGAAATTCCCCTAATTTTGGGGCAAACGGCAGAAATTCCCCTCATTATGGGGCAAAATTGCTGAAATTTCCCTTTTTTGGGACAAAATTTCAAAAATTTCTCTTATTTTGGTGCAAAATTGCAGATATTCCTTTTATTTCAGGTCAAAAATGCAGAAATACCGCATACTTGGTGTCAAAAATGCAGAAATTACCCTTATTTTAGAGCAAAAATACTGAAATTCCCCTTTTTTGCGCCAAAAAGGCAGAAATTACCCTTATTTGGGCAAAAATGCAGAAATTCCCCTTATTTTGGAACGAAATTGCAGAAATTCCCCTTTTTTTGTTTCAAAAAGGCAGAAATTCCCTTTATTTTGGAGCACAAATGAAGAAAATTCCCTTATTTTGTTGCAAAATTGCATTAATTTCCCTTATTATAGGGTAAAAAGGCAGAAATTCCCCTAATTATAGGACAAAATTGCAGAAATTTCATTTATGTTGCGGCAAAATTGCAGAAATTCCCATAATTTAAGGGCAAAATTGCAGAAATTTTCCTTATTTTGGGACAAAATTGCAGAAATTCCCCTAATTCTGAAAAAAAATTGCAGAAATTCCCCTTATTTTGGAGCAAAAATGCCGAAATTTTCCTTAATTCAGGGCAAAAATACAGAAATTCCCCTTAATTTGGGGCAAAAATGCAGAAATTTCTCTTATTTTAGGCAAAAAATACAGAAATTACTATTATTTAAGGCAAAAAGACTAAATTCCCCTTATTTTGGGGCAAAAAGGCAGAAATTTCTCTTATTTTAGGCAAAAAATACAGAAATTACCCTTATTTAGGCAAAAAGACTAAATTCCCCTTATTTTGGGGCAAAAAGGCAGAAATTCCTTTAATTTTGAAGCAAAAGGCAGAAATTCCCCTTATTGTGGGACAAAATTGCTGAAATTTCCTTCTTTAGGGACAAAATTGCAGAAATTTCTTTTGGGGCAAAATTGCAGAAATTCAGCTTATTTGGGGTCAAAAATGCAGAAATTACCCTTATTTTAGGGCAAAAAGACTGAAATTCCCCCTTTTTCGTGCCAAAAAGGCAGAAATTCCCCTTATTTTGAGGCAAAAATGCAGAAATTTCCCTTATTTTGGAACAAAATTGCAGAAATTCCCCTTTTTTGTTTCAAAGAGGCAGAAATTCCCTTATTTTGGAGCAAAAATGCAGAAAATTGCCTTATTTTGGGGCAAAATTGCATAAATTTCCCTTATTATAGGGTAAAAAGGCAGAAATTCTCCTAATTATAGGGCAAAATTGCTTAAATATCTCTTATTTTGGGGCAAAATTGCAGAAATTCCCATAATTTTAGGAAAAAATTGCAGAAATTTTCCTTATGTTGGAGGAAAATTGCAGAAATTTCTCTATTTTGAGGCAAATTGCAGAAATGTCCGTTATTTTGGGGCAAAAATTCTGTAATGCTTCTAATTTTGGGGCAAAAATCAGAAATTCCATTAATTTTGGGGCAAAAATGCAGAAATTCCCCTTATTTTGGGCAATATTGCTGAAATTTCCCTTTTTTGGGACAAAATTGCAGAAATTTCCCTTATTTTTGGGCAAAATTGCAGAAATTTCCCTTATCTTGTGGCAAAAATAGAGAAATTCCTTTTATTTCAGGTCAAAAAGACAGAAATTACGCTTTCTTGGGGGCAAATTCCAGAAATTACCCTTATTTTAGAGAAAAAGGCTGGAATTCCTCCTATTTTGTGACAAAAAGGCAGAAATTCTTCTTATTTTAGAGCAAAAATGCAGAAATTCCACATAATTTTGGGCAAAAATGCAGAAATTTCCTTTATTTTGGGGTAAAACACAGTAATGCCCCTAATTTTGGAGCAAAAAGGCGGAAATTCCCCTAATTTTGAGGTAAAAAGGCAGAAATTCCCCTTATTTTGGCGCAAAAATGCTGAAATTCCTATTATTTTGGAGCAAAAATGCAGAAATTTTCCTTATTTTAGGGCAAAAAAACAGAAATTCTCCTTATTTTAAGCCAAAATTACAGAAATTACCCTTATTTTAGGCCAAAAAGACTAAAATCCCCTTATTTTGTGGCAAAAAGGCAGAAATTCCCCTGATTTTAGGGCAAATGGGCAGAAATTCACGTTAATTTTGGGCAAAAATGCAGAAATTTTCCTTAATTTGTGGCAAAAATGCAGAAATTTCCCTTATTTTTTGCCAAATAGGCAGAAATTTCCCTTGTTTTGAGGCAAAAGCTTATAAATTTAACTTATTTTAGTATAAAATTGCAGAAACTTCCTTTATTTTGGGGCAAAAATGCAGAAATGCCGATTATTTTGGGATAAAAAGGCAGAAATTTTTCTTACTTTGTAACAAAATTGCAGAAATTTCCCATATTTTGGGGCAAAAATGTAGTAATGCTTCTAATTTTGGGACAAAATTCAAAAATTTCACTAATTTTGGGGCAAAATTTAGAAATTTCACTAATTTTGGGGCAAAAAGGCAGAAATTCCTATTATTTTAGGGCAAAAATGAAGAAATTATTTTTATTTTGGGGCAAAAAGGCAGAAATTCTCCTCATTTTGGGCCCAAAAGGCAGAAATTTCCCTTATTTTTGGGCAAAATTGCAGAAATTTCTCTTATCATGGTACAAAAATCCAGAAATTCCCCTCATTTTAGGTCAAAAAGGCAGAAATTCCGCTAATTTGGGGGCCAATTGCAGAAATTAAACTTATTTAAGGGAAGAAGACTGAAATTCCCATTATTTTGTGCCAAAAAAGCAGAAATTCTTCTTAT
The DNA here is from genome assembly GCF_963924665.1 of Micromys minutus. Classification (NCBI taxonomy): domain Eukaryota; kingdom Metazoa; phylum Chordata; class Mammalia; order Rodentia; family Muridae; genus Micromys; species Micromys minutus. The sequence goes on from NW_027667339.1 coordinate 142,382, forward strand.
TTTAGGGCAAAAAGGCAGAAATTCCAATTAATATTGGGGAAAAATGCAGAAATTTCCCTTATTTTTGGGCAAAAGCACAGTAATGCCTTTAATTTTGCGGCAAAAATGCAGAAATTCCCCTAATTTTGGGGCAAACGGTAGAAATTCCTCTTATTGTGGGGCAAAATTGCTGAAATTTCCCTTTTTTGGGACAAAATTGCAAAAATTTCTTTTATTTTGAGGCAAAATTATCAGAAATTCCCCTTATTTCAGGTCAAAAATGCAGAAATACCGCATACTTGGTGTAAAAAAGGAAATTACCTTTATTTTAGGACAAAAATACTGAAATTCCCCCTTTTTTGCACCAAAAAGGCAGAAATTTCCCTTATTTTGGGCAAAAATGCAGAAATTCCCCTTATTTTGGAACAAAATTGAAGATATTCCCCTTTTTTTGTTTCAAAAAGGCAGAAATTCCCTTTATTTTGGAGCAAAAATGCAGAAAATTCCCTTATTTTGGTGCAAAATTGCATAAATTTCCCTTATTATAGGGTAAAAAGGCAGAAATTCTCCTAATCATAGGGCAAAATTGCATAAATTTCCCTTATTTTGGGGCAAAATTTCAGAAATTCCCATAATTTTAGGACAAAATTGCAGAAATTTCCCTTATTTTGGGGCAAAATTGCAGAAATACCCTAATTTCAGAGCAAAAATGCAGAAATTTTCCTTTTTTGGATCAAAAAGGCAGAAATTTTTCTATTTTGAGGCAAATTGCAGAAATGTCCCTTATTTTGGGGCAAAAATTCTGTAATGCTTCTAATTTTGGGGCAAAAATCAGAAATTCCATTAATTTTGGGGCAAAAGGCAGAAATTCCTCTTATTGTGGGTAATATTGCTGAAATTTCCCATTTTTGGGACAAAATTGCAGAAATTTCCCTTATTTTTGGGCAAAATTGCAGAAATTTCCCTTATCTTGTGGCAAAAATACAGAAATTCCTTTTATTTCAGGTCAAAAAGACAGAAATTACGCTTTCTTTGGGGGCAAATTCCAGAAATTACCCTTATTTTAAAGAAAAAGCCTTAAATTCCTCTTATTTTGTGACAAAAAGGCAGAAATTCTTCTTATTTTAGAGCAAAAATGCAGAAATTCCACATAATTTTGGGCAAAAATGCAGAAATTTCCTTTATTTTTGGGTAAAACACAGTAATGCCCCTAATTTTGGAGAAAAAAGGCAGAAATTCCCCTAATTTTGAGGTAAAAAGGCAGAAATTCCCCTTATTTTGGGGCAAAAATGCTGAAATTCCCCTTATTTTGGAGCAAAAATGAAGAAATTTTCCTTATTTTAGGGCAAAAAGACAGAAATTCTTCTTATTTTAGGCCAAAAATAGAGAAATTACCCTTATTTTAGGCCAAAATAATAAAATCCCCTTATTTTGTGGCAAAAAGGCAGAAATTCCCCTTATTTTAGGGCAAAAAGGCAGAAATTCCCGTTAATTTTGGGCAAAAATGCAGAAATTTTCCTTAATTTGTGGCAAAAATGCAGAAATTTTCCTTATTTTTGGCCAAATAGGCAGAAATTTCCCTTATTTTGAGGCAAAAGCTTAGAACTTTTACTTATTTTAGTATAAAATTGCAAAAACTTCCCTTATTTTGTGGCAAAAATACAGAAATTCCCATTATTTTGGGGTAAAAAAGAAGAAATTTCCCTTACTTTGTAACAAAATTGCAGAAATTTCCCATATTTTGGGACAAAAATGTAGTAATGCTTCTAATTTTGGGGCAAAATTCAGAAATTTCACTAATTTTGGGGCAAAATTTAGAAATTTCACAAATTTTGGGGCAAAAAGGCAGAAATTCCTAATATTTTGGGGCAAAAATGCAGAAATTCTTTATATTTTGGGGCAAAAAGGCAGAAATTCTTATTTTAGGGCCAAAAGGCAGAAATTTCCCTTATTTTTGGGCAAAATTGCAGAAATTTCCCTTATCATGGGACAAAAATCCAGAAATTTCCCTCATTTTAGGTCAAAAATGCAGAATTTCCTCTAATTTAAGGGCAAATTGCAGATATTAAACTTATTTAAGAGAAGAAGACTGAAATTCCCCTTATTTTGTGCCAAAAAAGCAGAAATTCTTCTTTTTTTAGGGCAAAAAGGCAGAAATTCCAATTAATTTTGGGGAAAAATGCAGAAATTTCCCTTATTTTGGGGCAAAAACACAGTAATGCCTTTAATTTGGTAGCAAAAATGCAGAAATTCCCCTAATTTTGGGGCAAACGGCAGAAATTCCCCTCATTATGGGGCAAAATTGCTGAAATTTCCCTTTTTTGGGACAAAATTTCAAAAATTTCTCTTATTTTGGTGCAAAATTGCAGATATTCCTTTTATTTCAGGTCAAAAATGCAGAAATACCGCATACTTGGTGTCAAAAATGCAGAAATTACCCTTATTTTAGAGCAAAAATACTGAAATTCCCCTTTTTTGCGCCAAAAAGGCAGAAATTACCCTTATTTGGGCAAAAATGCAGAAATTCCCCTTATTTTGGAACGAAATTGCAGAAATTCCCCTTTTTTTGTTTCAAAAAGGCAGAAATTCCCTTTATTTTGGAGCACAAATGAAGAAAATTCCCTTATTTTGTTGCAAAATTGCATTAATTTCCCTTATTATAGGGTAAAAAGGCAGAAATTCCCCTAATTATAGGACAAAATTGCAGAAATTTCATTTATGTTGCGGCAAAATTGCAGAAATTCCCATAATTTAAGGGCAAAATTGCAGAAATTTTCCTTATTTTGGGACAAAATTGCAGAAATTCCCCTAATTCTGAAAAAAAATTGCAGAAATTCCCCTTATTTTGGAGCAAAAATGCCGAAATTTTCCTTAATTCAGGGCAAAAATACAGAAATTCCCCTTAATTTGGGGCAAAAATGCAGAAATTTCTCTTATTTTAGGCAAAAAATACAGAAATTACTATTATTTAAGGCAAAAAGACTAAATTCCCCTTATTTTGGGGCAAAAAGGCAGAAATTTCTCTTATTTTAGGCAAAAAATACAGAAATTACCCTTATTTAGGCAAAAAGACTAAATTCCCCTTATTTTGGGGCAAAAAGGCAGAAATTCCTTTAATTTTGAAGCAAAAGGCAGAAATTCCCCTTATTGTGGGACAAAATTGCTGAAATTTCCTTCTTTAGGGACAAAATTGCAGAAATTTCTTTTGGGGCAAAATTGCAGAAATTCAGCTTATTTGGGGTCAAAAATGCAGAAATTACCCTTATTTTAGGGCAAAAAGACTGAAATTCCCCCTTTTTCGTGCCAAAAAGGCAGAAATTCCCCTTATTTTGAGGCAAAAATGCAGAAATTTCCCTTATTTTGGAACAAAATTGCAGAAATTCCCCTTTTTTGTTTCAAAGAGGCAGAAATTCCCTTATTTTGGAGCAAAAATGCAGAAAATTGCCTTATTTTGGGGCAAAATTGCATAAATTTCCCTTATTATAGGGTAAAAAGGCAGAAATTCTCCTAATTATAGGGCAAAATTGCTTAAATATCTCTTATTTTGGGGCAAAATTGCAGAAATTCCCATAATTTTAGGAAAAAATTGCAGAAAATTTCCTTATGTTGGAGGAAAATTGCAGAAATTTCTCTATTTTGAGGCAAATTGCAGAAATGTCCGTTATTTTGGGGCAAAAATTCTGTAATGCTTCTAATTTTGGGGCAAAAATCAGAAATTCCATTAATTTTGGGGCAAAAATGCAGAAATTCCCCTTATTTTGGGCAATATTGCTGAAATTTCCCTTTTTTGGGACAAAATTGCAGAAATTTCCCTTATTTTTGGGCAAAATTGCAGAAATTTCCCTTATCTTGTGGCAAAAATAGAGAAATTCCTTTTATTTCAGGTCAAAAAGACAGAAATTACGCTTTCTTGGGGGCAAATTCCAGAAATTACCCTTATTTTAGAGAAAAAGGCTGGAATTCCTCCTATTTTGTGACAAAAAGGCAGAAATTCTTCTTATTTTAGAGCAAAAATGCAGAAATTCCACATAATTTTGGGCAAAAATGCAGAAATTTCCTTTATTTTGGGGTAAAACACAGTAATGCCCCTAATTTTGGAGCAAAAAGGCGGAAATTCCCCTAATTTTGAGGTAAAAAGGCAGAAATTCCCCTTATTTTGGCGCAAAAATGCTGAAATTCCCATTATTTTGGAGCAAAAATGCAGAAATTTTCCTTATTTTAGGGCAAAAAAACAGAAATTCTCCTTATTTTAAGCCAAAATTACAGAAATTACCCTTATTTTAGGCCAAAAAGACTAAAATCCCCTTATTTTGTGGCAAAAAGGCAGAAATTCCCCTGATTTTAGGGCAAATGGGCAGAAATTCACGTTAATTTTGGGCAAAAATGCAGAAATTTTCCTTAATTTGTGGCAAAAATGCAGAAATTTCCCTTATTTTTTGCCAAATAGGCAGAAATTTCCCTTGTTTTGAGGCAAAAGCTTATAAATTTAACTTATTTTAGTATAAAATTGCAGAAACTTCCTTTATTTTGGGGCAAAAATGCAGAAATGCCGATTATTTTGGGATAAAAAGGCAGAAATTTTTCTTACTTTGTAACAAAATTGCAGAAATTTCCCATATTTTGGGGCAAAAATGTAGTAATGCTTCTAATTTTGGGACAAAATTCAAAAATTTCACTAATTTTGGGGCAAAATTTAGAAATTTCACTAATTTTGGGGCAAAAAGGCAGAAATTCCTATTATTTTAGGGCAAAAATGAAGAAATTATTTTTATTTTGGGGCAAAAAGGCAGAAATTCTCCTCATTTTGGGCCCAAAAGGCAGAAATTTCCCTTATTTTTGGGCAAAATTGCAGAAATTTCTCTTATCATGGTACAAAAATCCAGAAATTCCCCTCATTTTAGGTCAAAAAGGCAGAAATTCCGCTAATTTGGGGGCCAATTGCAGAAATTAAACTTATTTAAGGGAAGAAGACTGAAATTCCCATTATTTTGTGCCAAAAAAGCAGAAATTCTTCTTATTTTAGGGCAAAAAGGCAGAAATTCCAATTAATATTGGGGAAAAATGCAGAAATTTCCCTTATTTTTGGGCAAAAGCACAGTAATGCCTTTAATTTTGCGGCAAAAATGCAGAAATTCCCCTAATTTTGGGGCAAACGGTAGAAATTCCTCTTATTGTGGGGCAAAATTGCTGAAATTTCCCTTTTTTGGGACAAAATTGCAAAAATTTCTTTTATTTTGAGGCAAAATTATCAGAAATTCCCCTTATTTCAGGTCAAAAATGCAGAAATACCGCATACTTGGTGTAAAAAAGGAAATTACCTTTATTTTAGGACAAAAATACTGAAATTCCCCCTTTTTTGCACCAAAAAGGCAGAAATTTCCCTTATTTTGGGCAAAAATGCAGAAATTCCCCTTATTTTGGAACAAAATTGAAGATATTCCCCTTTTTTTGTTTCAAAAAGGCAGAAATTCCCTTTATTTTGGAGCAAAAATGCAGAAAATTCCCTTATTTTGGTGCAAAATTGCATAAATTTCCCTTATTATAGGGTAAAAAGGCAGAAATTCTCCTAATCATAGGGCAAAATTGCATAAATTTCCCTTATTTTGGGGCAAAATTTCAGAAATTCCCATAATTTTAGGACAAAATTGCAGAAATTTCCCTTATTTTGGGGCAAAATTGCAGAAATACCCTAATTTCAGAGCAAAAATGCAGAAATTTTCCTTTTTTGGATCAAAAAGGCAGAAATTTTTCTATTTTGAGGCAAATTGCAGAAATGTCCCTTATTTTGGGGCAAAAATTCTGTAATGCTTCTAATTTTGGGGCAAAAATCAGAAATTCCATTAATTTTGGGGCAAAAGGCAGAAATTCCTCTTATTGTGGGTAATATTGCTGAAATTTCCCATTTTTGGGACAAAATTGCAGAAATTTCCCTTATTTTTGGGCAAAATTGCAGAAATTTCCCTTATCTTGTGGCAAAAATACAGAAATTCCTTTTATTTCAGGTCAAAAAGACAGAAATTATGCTTTCTTTGGGGGCAAATTCCAGAAATTACCCTTATTTTAAAGAAAAAGCCTTAAATTCCTCTTATTTTGTGACAAAAAGGCAGAAATTCTTCTTATTTTAGAGCAAAAATGCAGAAATTCCACATAATTTTGGGCAAAAATGCAGAAATTTCCTTTATTTTTGGGTAAAACACAGTAATGCCCCTAATTTTGGAGAAAAAAGGCAGAAATTCCCCTAATTTTGAGGTAAAAAGGCAGAAATTCCCCTTATTTTGGGGCAAAAATGCTGAAATTCCCCTTATTTTGGAGCAAAAATGAAGAAATTTTCCTTATTTTAGGGCAAAAAGACAGAAATTCTTCTTATTTTAGGCCAAAAATACAGAAATTACCCTTATTTTAGGCCAAAATAATAAAATCCCCTTATTTTGTGGCAAAAAGGCAGAAATTCCCCTTATTTTAGGGCAAAAAGGCAGAAATTCCCGTTAATTTTGGGCAAAAATGCAGAAATTTTCCTTAATTTGTGGCAAAAATGCAGAAATTTTCCTTATTTTTGGCCAAATAGGCAGAAATTTCCCTTATTTTGAGGCAAAAGCTTAGAACTTTTACTTATTTTAGTATAAAATTGCAAAAACTTCCCTTATTTTGTGGCAAAAATACAGAAATTCCCATTATTTTGGGGTAAAAAAGAAGAAATTTCCCTTACTTTGTAACAAAATTGCAGAAATTTCCCATATTTTGGGACAAAAATGTAGTAATGCTTCTAATTTTGGGGCAAAATTCAGAAATTTCACTAATTTTGGGGCAAAATTTAGAAATTTCACAAATTTTGGGGCAAAAAGGCAGAAATTCCTAATATTTTGGGGCAAAAATGCAGAAATTCTTTATATTTTGGGGCAAAAAGGCAGAAATTCTTATTTTAGGGCCAAAAGGCAGAAATTTCCCTTATTTTTGGGCAAAATTGCAGAAATTTCCCTTATCATGGGACAAAAATCCAGAAATTTCCCTCATTTTAGGTCAAAAATGCAGAATTTCCTCTAATTTAAGGGCAAATTGCAGATATTAAACTTATTTAAGAGAAGAAGACTGAAATTCCCCTTATTTTGTGCCAAAAAAGCAGAAATTCTTCTTTTTTTAGGGCAAAAAGGCAGAAATTCCAATTAATTTTGGGGAAAAATGCAGAAATTTCCCTTATTTTGGGGCAAAAACACAGTAATGCCTTTAATTTGGTAGCAAAAATGCAGAAATTCCCCTAATTTTGGGGCAAACGGCAGAAATTCCCCTCATTATGGGGCAAAATTGCTGAAATTTCCCTTTTTTGGGACAAAATTTCAAAAATTTCTCTTATTTTGGTGCAAAATTGCAGATATTCCTTTTATTTCAGGTCAAAAATGCAGAAATACCGCATACTTGGTGTCAAAAATGCAGAAATTACCCTTATTTTAGAGCAAAAATACTGAAATTCCCCTTTTTTGCGCCAAAAAGGCAGAAATTACCCTTATTTGGGCAAAAATGCAGAAATTCCTCTTATTTTGGAACGAAATTGCAGAAATTCCCCTTTTTTTGTTTCAAAAAGGCAGAAATTCCCTTTATTTTGGAGCACAAATGAAGAAAATTCCCTTATTTTGTTGCAAAATTGCATTAATTTCCCTTATTATAGGGTAAAAAGGCAGAAATCCCCCTAATTATAGGACAAAATTGCAGAAATTTCATTTATGTTGCGGCAAAATTGCAGAAATTCCCATAATTTAAGGGCAAAATTGCAGAAATTTTCCTTATTTTGGGACAAAATTGCAGAAATTCCCCTAATTTTGAAAAAAAAATTGCAGAAATTCCCCTTATTTTGGAGCAAAAATGCCGAAATTTTCCTTAATTCAGGGCAAAAATACAGAAATTCCCCTTAATTTGGGGCAAAAATGCAGAAATTTCTCTTATTTTAGGCAAAAAATACAGAAATTACTATTATTTAAGGCAAAAAGACTAAATTCCCCTTATTTTGGGGCAAAAAGGCAGAAATTTCTCTTATTTTAGGCAAAAAATACAGAAATTACCCTTATTTAGGCAAAAAGACTAAATTCCCCTTATTTTGGGGCAAAAAGGCAGAAATTCCTTTAATTTTGAAGCAAAAGGCAGAAATTCCCCTTATTGTGGGACAAAATTGCTGAAATTTCCTTCTTTTGGGACAAAATTGCAGAAATTTCTTTTGGGGCAAAATTGCAGAAATTCAGCTTATTTGGGGTCAAAAATGCAGAAATTACCCTTATTTTAGGGCAAAAAGACTGAAATTCCCCCTTTTTCGTGCCAAAAAGGCAGAAATTCCCCTTATTTTGAGGCAAAAATGCAGAAATTTCCCTTATTTTGGAACAAAATTGCAGAAATTCCCCTTTTTTGTTTCAAAGAGGCAGAAATTCCCTTATTTTGGAGCAAAAATGCAGAAAATTGCCTTATTTTGGGGCAAAATTGCATAAATTTCCCTTATTATAGGGTAAAAAGGCAGAAATTCTCCTAATTATAGGGCAAAATTGCTTAAATATCTCTTATTTTGGGGCAAAATTGCAGAAATTCCCATAATTTTAGGAAAAAATTGCAGAAAATTTCCTTATGTTGGAGGAAAATTGCAGAAATTTCTCTATTTTGAGGCAAATTGCAGAAATGTCCGTTATTTTGGGGCAAAAATTCTGTAATGCTTCTAATTTTGGGGCAAAAATCAGAAATTCCATTAATTTTGGGGCAAAAATGCAGAAATTCCCCTTATTTTGGGCAATATTGCTGAAATTTCCCTTTTTTGGGACAAAATTGCAGAAATTTCCCTTATTTTTGGGCAAAATTGCAGAAATTTCCCTTATCTTGTGGCAAAAATAGAGAAATTCCTTTTATTTCAGGTCAAAAATACAGAAATTACGCTTTCTTGGGGGCAAATTCCAGAAATTACCCTTATTTTAGAGAAAAAGGCTGGAATTCCTCCTATTTTGTGACAAAAAGGCAGAAATTCTTCTTATTTTAGAGCAAAAATGCAGAAATTCCACATAATTTTGGGCAAAAATGCAGAAATTTCCTTTATTTTGGGGTAAAACACAGTAATGCCCCTAATTTTGGAGCAAAAAGGCGGAAATTCCCCTAATTTTGAGGTAAAAAGGCAGAAATTCCCCTTATTTTGGCGCAAAAATGCTGAAATTCCTATTATTTTGGAGCAAAAATGCAGAAATTTTCCTTATTTTAGGGCAAAAAAACAGAAATTCTCCTTATTTTAAGCCAAAATTACAGAAATTACCCTTATTTTAGGCCAAAAAGACTAAAATCCCCTTATTTTGTGGCAAAAAGGCAGAAATTCCCCTGATTTTAGGGCAAATGGGCAGAAATTCACGTTAATTTTGGGCAAAAATGCAGAAATTTTCCTTAATTTGTGGCAAAAATGCAGAAATTTCCCTTATTTTTTGCCAAATAGGCAGAAATTTCCCTTGTTTTGAGGCAAAAGCTTATAAATTTAACTTATTTTAGTATAAAATTGCAGAAACTTCCTTTATTTTGGGGCAAAAATGCAGAAATTCCGATTATTTTGGGATAAAAAGGCAGAAATTTTTCTTACTTTGTAACAAAATTGCAGAAATTTCCCATATTTTGGGGCAAAAATGTAGTAATGCTTCTAATTTTGGGACAAAATTCAAAAATTTCACTAATTTTGGGGCAAAATTTAGAAATTTCACTAATTTTGGGGCAAAAAGGCAGAAATTCCTATTATTTTAGGGCAAAAATGAAGAAATTATTTTTATTTTGGGGCAAAAAGGCAGAAATTCTCCTCATTTTGGGCCCAAAAGGCAGAAATTTCCCTTATTTTTGGGCAAAATTGCAGAAATTTCTCTTATCATGGTACAAAAATCCAGAAATTCCCCTCATTTTAGGTCAAAAAGGCAGAAATTCCGCTAATTTGGGGGCCAATTGCAGAAATTAAACTTATTTAAGGGAAGAAGACTGAAATTCCCATTATTTTGTGCCAAAAAAGCAGAAATTCTTCTTATTTTAGGGCAAAAAGGCAGAAATTCCAATTAATATTGGGGAAAAATGCAGAAATTTCCCTTATTTTTGGGCAAAAGCACAGTAATGCCTTTAATTTTGCGGCAAAAATGCAGAAATTCCCCTAATTTTGGGGCAAACGGTAGAAATTCCTCTTATTGTGGGGCAAAATTGCTGAAATTTCCCTTTTTTGGGACAAAATTGCAAAAATTTCTTTTATTTTGAGGCAAAATTATCAGAAATTCCCCTTATTTCAGGTCAAAAATGCAGAAATACCGCATACTTGGTGTAAAAAAGGAAATTACCTTTATTTTAGGACAAAAATACTGAAATTCCCCCTTTTTTGCACCAAAAAGGCAGAAATTTCCTTTATTTTGGGCAAAAATGCAGAAATTCCCCTTATTTTGGAACAAAATTGAAGATATTCCCCTTTTTTTGTTTCAAAAAGGCAGAAATTCCCTTTATTTTGGAGCAAAAATGCAGAAAATTCCCTTATTTTGGTGCAAAATTGCATAAATTTCCCTTATTATAGGGTAAAAAGGCAGAAATTCTCCTAATCATAGGGCAAAATTGCATAAATTTCCCTTATTTTGGGGCAAAATTTCAGAAATTCCCATAATTTTAGGACAAAATTGCAGAAATTTCCCTTATTTTGGGGCAAAATTGCAGAAATACCCTAATTTCAGAGCAAAAATGCAGAAATTTTCCTTTTTTGGATCAAAAAGGCAGAAATTTTTCTATTTTGAGGCAAATTGCAGAAATGTCCCTTATTTTGGGGCAAAAATTCTGTAATGCTTCTAATTTTGGGGCAAAAATCAGAAATTCCATTAATTTTGGGGCAAAAGGCAGAAATTCCTCTTATTGTGGGTAATATTGCTGAAATTTCCCATTTTTGGGACAAAATTGCAGAAATTTCCCTTATTTTTGGGCAAAATTGCAGAAATTTCCCTTATCTTGTGGCAAAAATACAGAAATTCCTTTTATTTCAGGTCAAAAAGACAGAAATTATGCTTTCTTTGGGGGCAAATTCCAGAAATTACCCTTATTTTAAAGAAAAAGCCTTAAATTCCTCTTATTTTGTGACAAAAAGGCAGAAATTCTTCTTATTTTAGAGCAAAAATGCAGAAATTCCACATAATTTTGGGCAAAAATGCAGAAATTTCCTTTATTTTTGGGTAAAACACAGTAATGCCCCTAATTTTGGAGAAAAAAGGCAGAAATTCCCCTAATTTTGAGGTAAAAAGGCAGAAATTCCCCTTATTTTGGGGCAAAAATGCTGAAATTCCCCTTATTTTGGAGCAAAAATGAAGAAATTTTCCTTATTTTAGGGCAAAAAGACAGAAATTCTTCTTATTTTAGGCCAAAAATACAGAAATTACCCTTATTTTAGGCCAAAATAATAAAATCCCCTTATTTTGTGGCAAAAAGGCAGAAATTCCCCTTATTTTAGGGCAAAAAGGCAGAAATTCCCGTTAATTTTGGGCAAAAATGCAGAAATTTTCCTTAATTTGTGGCAAAAATGCAGAAATTTTCCTTATTTTTGGCCAAATAGGCAGAAATTTCCCTTATTTTGAGGCAAAAGCTTAGAAATTTTACTTATTTTAGTATAAAATTGCAAAAACTTCCCTTATTTTGTGGCAAAAATACAGAAATTCCCATTATTTTGGGGTAAAAAAGAAGAAATTTCCCTTACTTTGTAACAAAATTGCAGAAATTTCCCATATTTTGGGACAAAAATGTAGTAATGCTTCTAATTTTGGGGCAAAATTCAGAAATTTCACTAATTTTGGGGCAAAATTTAGAAATTTCACAAATTTTGGGGCAAAAAGGCAGAAATTCCTAATATTTTGGGGCAAAAATGCAGAAATTCTTTATATTTTGGGGCAAAAAGGCAGAAATTCTTATTTTAGGGCCAAAAGGCAGAAATTTCCCTTATTTTTGGGCAAAATTGCAGAAATTTCCCTTATCATGGGACAAAAATCCAGAAATTTCCCTCATTTTAGGTCAAAAATGCAGAATTTCCTCTAATTTAAGGGCAAATTGCAGATATTAAACTTATTTAAGAGAAGAAGACTGAAATTCCCCTTATTTTGTGCCAAAAAAGCAGAAATTCTTCTTTTTTTAGGGCAAAAAGGCAGAAATTCCAATTAATTTTGGGGAAAAATGCAGAAATTTCCCTTATTTTGGGGCAAAAACACAGTAATGCCTTTAATTTGGTAGCAAAAATGCAGAAATTCCCCTAATTTTGGGGCAAACGGCAGAAATTCCCCTCATTATGGGGCAAAATTGCTGAAATTTCCCTTTTTTGGGACAAAATTTCAAAAATTTCTCTTATTTTGGTGCAAAATTGCAGATATTCCTTTTATTTCAGGTCAAAAATGCAGAAATACCGCATACTTGGTGTCAAAAATGCAGAAATTACCCTTATTTTAGAGCAAAAATACTGAAATTCCCCTTTTTTGTGCCAAAAAGGCAGAAATTACCCTTATTTGGGCAAAAATGCAGAAATTCCTCTTATTTTGGAACGAAATTGCAGAAATTCCCCTTTTTTTGTTTCAAAAAGGCAGAAATTCCCTTTATTTTGGAGCACAAATGAAGAAAATTCCCTTATTTTGTTGCAAAATTGCATTAATTTCCCTTATTATAGGGTAAAAAGGCAGAAATCCCCCTAATTATAGGACAAAATTGCAGAAATTTCATTTATGTTGCGGCAAAATTGCAGAAATTCCCATAATTTAAGGGCAAAATTGCAGAAATTTTCCTTATTTTGGGACAAAATTGCAGAAATTCCCCTAATTTTGAAAAAAAAATTGCAGAAATTCCCCTTATTTTGGAGCAAAAATGCCGAAATTTTCCTTAATTCAGGGCAAAAATACAGAAATTCCCCTTAATTTGGGGCAAAAATGCAGAAATTTCTCTTATTTTAGGCAAAAAATACAGAAATTACTATTATTTAAGGCAAAAAGACTAAATTCCCCTTATTTTGGGGCAAAAAGGCAGAAATTTCTCTTATTTTAGGCAAAAAATACAGAAATTACCCTTATTTAGGCAAAAAGACTAAATTCCCCTTATTTTGGGGCAAAAAGGCAGAAATTCCTTTAATTTTGAAGCAAAAGGCAGAAATTCCCCTTATTGTGGGACAAAATTGCTGAAATTTCCTTCTTTTGGGACAAAATTGCAGAAATTTCTTTTGGGGCAAAATTGCAGAAATTCAGCTTATTTGGGGTCAAAAATGCAGAAATTACCCTTATTTTAGGGCAAAAAGACTGAAATTCCCCCTTTTTCGTGCCAAAAAGGCAGAAATTCCCCTTATTTTGAGGCAAAAATGCAGAAATTTCCCTTATTTTGGAACAAAATTGCAGAAATTCCCCTTTTTTGTTTCAAAGAGGCAGAAATTCCCTTATTTTGGAGCAAAAATGCAGAAAATTGCCTTATTTTGGGGCAAAATTGCATAAATTTCCCTTATTATAGGGTAAAAAGGCAGAAATTCTCCTAATTATAGGGCAAAATTGCTTAAATATCTCTTATTTTGGGGCAAAATTGCAGAAATTCCCATAATTTTAGGAAAAAATTGCAGAAATTTTCCTTATGTTGGAGGAAAATTGCAGAAATTTCTCTATTTTGAGGCAAATTGCAGAAATGTCCGTTATTTTGGGGCAAAAATTCTGTAATGCTTCTAATTTTGGGGCAAAAATCAGAAATTCCATTAATTTTGGGGCAAAAATGCAGAAATTCCCCTTATTTTGGGCAATATTGCTGAAATTTCCCTTTTTTGGGACAAAATTGCAGAAATTTCCCTTATTTTTGGGCAAAATTGCAGAAATTTCCCTTATCTTGTGGCAAAAATAGAGAAATTCCTTTTATTTCAGGTCAAAAATACAGAAATTACGCTTTCTTGGGGGCAAATTCCAGAAATTACCCTTATTTTAGAGAAAAAGGCTGGAATTCCTCCTATTTTGTGACAAAAAGGCAGAAATTCTTCTTATTTTAGAGCAAAAATGCAGAAATTCCACATAATTTTGGGCAAAAATGCAGAAATTTCCTTTATTTTGGGGTAAAACACAGTAATGCCCCTAATTTTGGAGCAAAAAGGCGGAAATTCCCCTAATTTTGAGGTAAAAAGGCAGAAATTCCCCTTATTTTGGCGCAAAAATGCTGAAATTCCTATTATTTTGGAGCAAAAATGCAGAAATTTTCCTTATTTTAGGGCAAAAAAACAGAAATTCTCCTTATTTTAAGCCAAAATTACAGAAATTACCCTTATTTTAGGCCAAAAAGACTAAAATCCCCTTATTTTGTGGCAAAAAGGCAGAAATTCCCCTGATTTTAGGGCAAATGGGCAGAAATTCACGTTAATTTTGGGCAAAAATGCAGAAATTTTCCTTAATTTGTGGCAAAAATGCAGAAATTTCCCTTATTTTTTGCCAAATAGGCAGAAATTTCCCTTGTTTTGAGGCAAAAGCTTATAAATTTAACTTATTTTAGTATAAAATTGCAGAAACTTCCTTTATTTTGGGGCAAAAATGCAGAAATTCCGATTATTTTGGGATAAAAAGGCAGAAATTTTTCTTACTTTGTAACAAAATTGCAGAAATTTCCCATATTTTGGGGCAAAAATGTAGTAATGCTTCTAATTTTGGGACAAAATTCAAAAATTTCACTAATTTTGGGGCAAAATTTAGAAATTTCACTAATTTTGGGGCAAAAAGGCAGAAATTCCTATTATTTTAGGGCAAAAATGAAGAAATTATTTTTATTTTGGGGCAAAAAGGCAGAAATTCTCCTCATTTTGGGCCCAAAAGGCAGAAATTTCCCTTATTTTTGGGCAAAATTGCAGAAATTTCTCTTATCATGGTACAAAAATCCAGAAATTCCGCTCATTTTAGGTCAAAAAGGCAGAAATTCCGCTAATTTGGGGGCCAATTGCAGAAATTAAACTTATTTAAGGGAAGAAGACTGAAATTCCCATTATTTTGTGCCAAAAAAGCAGAAATTCTTCTTATTTTAGGGCAAAAAGGCAGAAATTCCAATTAATATTGGGGAGAAATGCAGAAATTTCCCTTATTTTTGGGCAAAAGCACAGTAATGCCTTTAATTTTGCTGCAAAAATGCAGAAATTCCCCTAATTTTGGGGCAAACGGTAGAAATTCCTCTTATTGTGGGGCAAAATTGCTGAAATTTCCCTTTTTTGGGACAAAATTGCAAAAATTTCTTTTATTTTGAGGCAAAATTATCAGAAATTCCCCTTATTTCAGGTCAAAAATGCAGAAATACCGCATACTTGGTGTAAAAAAGGAAATTACCCTTATTTTAGGACAAAAATACTGAAATTCCCCCTTTTTTGCGCCAAAAAGGCAGAAATTTCCCTTATTTTGGGCAAAAATGCAGAAATTCCCCTTATTTTGGAACAAAATTGAAGATATTCCCCTTTTTTTGTTTCAAAAAGGCAGAAATTCCCTTTATTTTGGAGCAAAAATGCAGAAAATTCCCTTATTTTGGTGCAAAATTGCATAAATTTCCCTTATTATAGGGTAAAAAGGCAGAAATTCTCCTAATTATAGGGCAAAATTGCATAAATTTCCCTTATTTTGGGGCAAAATTTCAGAAATTCCCATAATTTTAGGACAAAATTGCAGAAATTTCCCTTATTTTGGGGCAAAATTGCAGAAATACCCTAATTTCAGAGCAAAAATGCAGAAATTTTCCTTTTTTGGATCAAAAAGGCAGAAATTTTTCTATTTTGAGGCAAATTGCAGAAATGTCCCTTATTTTGGGGCAAAAATTCTGTAATGCTTCTAATTTTGGGGCAAAAATCAGAAATTCCATTAATTTTGGGGCAAAAGGCAGAAATTCCTCTTATTGTGGGTAATATTGCTGAAATTTCCCATTTTTGGGACAAAATTGCAGAAATTTCCCTTATTTTTGGGCAAAATTGCAGAAATTTCCCTTATCTTGTGGCAAAAATACAGAAATTCCTTTTATTTCAGGTCAAAAAGACAGAAATTACGCTTTCTTTGGGGGCAAATTCCAGAAATTACCCTTATTTTAAAGAAAAAGCCTTAAATTCCTCTTATTTTGTGACAAAAAGGCAGAAATTCTTCTTATTTTAGAGCAAAAATGCAGAAATTCCACATAATTTTGGGCAAAAATGCAGAAATTTCCTTTATTTTTGGGTAAAACACAGTAATGCCCCTAATTTTGGAGAAAAAAGGCAGAAATTCCCCTAATTTTGAGGTAAAAAGGCAGAAATTCCCCTTATTTTGGGGCAAAAATGCTGAAATTCCCCTTATTTTGGAGCAAAAATGAAGAAATTTTCCTTATTTTAGGGCAAAAAGACAGAAATTCTTCTTATTTTAGGCCAAAAATACAGAAATTACCCTTATTTTAGGCCAAAATAATAAAATCCCCTTATTTTGTGGCAAAAAGGCAGAAATTCCCCTTATTTTAGGGCAAAAAGGCAGAAATTCCCGTTAATTTTGGGCAAAAATGCAGAAATTTTCCTTAATTTGTGGCAAAAATGCAGAAATTTTCCTTATTTTTGGCCAAATAGGCAGAAATTTCCCTTATTTTGAGGCAAAAGCTTAGAAATTTTACTTATTTTAGTATAAAATTGCAAAAACTTCCCTTATTTTGTGGCAAAAATACAGAAATTCCCATTATTTTGGGGTAAAAAAGAAGAAATTTCCCTTACTTTGTAACAAAATTGCAGAAATTTCCCATATTTTGGGACAAAAATGTAGTAATGCTTCTAATTTTGGGGCAAAATTCAGAAATTTCACTAATTTTGGGGCAAAATTTAGAAATTTCACTAATTTTGGGGCAAAAAGGCAGAAATTCCTAATATTTTGGGGCAAAAATGCAGAAATTCTTTATATTTTGGGGCAAAAAGGCAGAAATTCTTATTTTAGGGCCAAAAGGCAGAAATTTCCCTTATTTTTGGGCAAAATTGCAGAAATTTCCCTTATCATGGGACAAAAATCCAGAAATTTCCCTCA
This sequence comes from Micromys minutus, assembly GCF_963924665.1. Lineage (NCBI taxonomy): Eukaryota > Metazoa > Chordata > Mammalia > Rodentia > Muridae > Micromys > Micromys minutus. The sequence continues at coordinate 159,367 of NW_027667339.1, forward strand.
TTTTAGGTCAAAAATGCAGAATTTCCTCTAATTTAAGGGCAAATTGCAGATATTAAACTTATTTAAGAGAAGAAGACTGAAATTCCCCTTATTTTGTGCCAAAAAAGCAGAAATTCTTCTTTTTTTAGGGCAAAAAGGCAGAAATTCCAATTAATTTTGGGGAAAAATGCAGAAATTTCCCTTATTTTGGGGCAAAAACACAGTAATGCCTTTAATTTGGTAGCAAAAATGCAGAAATTCCCCTAATTTTGGGGCAAACGGCAGAAATTCCCCTCATTATGGGGCAAAATTGCTGAAATTTCCCTTTTTTGGGACAAAATTTCAAAAATTTCTCTTATTTTGGTGCAAAATTGCAGATATTCCTTTTATTTCAGGTCAAAAATGCAGAAATACCGCATACTTGGTGTCAAAAATGCAGAAATTACCCTTATTTTAGAGCAAAAATACTGAAATTCCCCTTTTTTGCGCCAAAAAGGCAGAAATTACCCTTATTTGGGCAAAAATGCAGAAATTCCTCTTATTTTGGAATGAAATTGCAGAAATTCCCCTTTTTTTGTTTCAAAAAGGCAGAAATTCCCTTTATTTTGGAGCACAAATGAAGAAAATTCCCTTATTTTGTTGCAAAATTGCATTAATTTCCCTTATTATAGGGTAAAAAGGCAGAAATTCCCCTAATTATAGGACAAAATTGCAGAAATTTCATTTATGTTGCGGCAAAATTGCAGAAATTCCCATAATTTAAGGGCAAAATTGCAGAAATTTTCCTTATTTTGGGACAAAATTGCAGAAATTCCCCTAATTTTGAAAAAAAATTGCAGAAATTCCCCTTATTTTGGAGCAAAAATGCCGAAATTTTCCTTAATTCAGGGCAAAAATACAGAAATTCCCCTTAATTTGGGGCAAAAATGCAGAAATTTCTCTTATTTTAGGCAAAAAATACAGAAATTACTATTATTTAAGGCAAAAAGACTAAATTCCCCTTATTTTGGGGCAAAAAGGCAGAAATTTCTCTTATTTTAGGCAAAAAATACAGAAATTACCCTTATTTAGGCAAAAAGACTAAATTCCCCTTATTTTGGGGCAAAAAGGCAGAAATTCCTTTAATTTTGAAGCAAAAGGCAGAAATTCCCCTTATTGTGGGACAAAATTGCTGAAATTTCCTTCTTTTGGGACAAAATTGCAGAAATTTCTTTTGGGGCAAAATTGCAGAAATTCAGCTTATTTGGGGTCAAAAATGCAGAAATTACCCTTATTTTAGGGCAAAAAGACTGAAATTCCCCCTTTTTCGTGCCAAAAAGGCAGAAATTCCCCTTATTTTGAGGCAAAAATGCAGAAATTTCCCTTATTTTGGAACAAAATTGCAGAAATTCCCCTTTTTTGTTTCAAAGAGGCAGAAATTCCCTTATTTTGGAGCAAAAATGCAGAAAATTGCCTTATTTTGGGGCAAAATTGCATAAATTTCCCTTATTATAGGGTAAAAAGGCAGAAATTCTCCTAATTATAGGGCAAAATTGCTTAAATATCTCTTATTTTGGGGCAAAATTGCAGAAATTCCCATAATTTTAGGAAAAAATTGCAGAAATTTTCCTTATGTTGGAGGAAAATTGCAGAAATTTCTCTATTTTGAGGCAAATTGCAGAAATGTCCGTTATTTTGGGGCAAAAATTCTGTAATGCTTCTAATTTTGGGGCAAAAATCAGAAATTCCATTAATTTTGGGGCAAAAATGCAGAAATTCCCCTTATTTTGGGCAATATTGCTGAAATTTCCCTTTTTTGGGACAAAATTGCAGAAATTTCCCTTATTTTTGGGCAAAATTGCAGAAATTTCCCTTATCTTGTGGCAAAAATAGAGAAATTCCTTTTATTTCAGGTAGAAGACAGAAATTACGCTTTCTTGGGGGCAAATTCCAGAAATTACCCTTATTTTAGAGAAAAAGGCTGGAATTCCTCCTATTTTGTGACAAAAAGGCAGAAATTCTTCTTATTTTAGAGCAAAAATGCAGAAATTCCACATAATTTTGGGCAAAAATGCAGAAATTTCCTTTATTTTGGGGTAAAACACAGTAATGCCCCTAATTTTGGAGCAAAAAGGCGGAAATTCCCCTAATTTTGAGGTAAAAAGGCAGAAATTCCCCTTATTTTGGCGCAAAAATGCTGAAATTCCTATTATTTTGGAGCAAAAATGCAGAAATTTTCCTTATTTTAGGGCAAAAAAACAGAAATTCTCCTTATTTTAAGCCAAAATTACAGAAATTACCCTTATTTTAGGCCAAAAAGACTAAAATCCCCTTATTTTGTGGCAAAAAGGCAGAAATTCCCCTGATTTTAGGGCAAATGGGCAGAAATTCACGTTAATTTTGGGCAAAAATGCAGAAATTTTCCTTAATTTGTGGCAAAAATGCAGAAATTTCCCTTATTTTTTGCCAAATAGGCAGAAATTTCCCTTGTTTTGAGGCAAAAGCTTATAAATTTAACTTATTTTAGTATAAAATTGCAGAAACTTCCTTTATTTTGGGGCAAAAATGCAGAAATTCCGATTATTTTGGGATAAAAAGGCAGAAATTTTTCTTACTTTGTAACAAAATTGCAGAAATTTCCCATATTTTGGGGCAAAAATGTAGTAATGCTTCTAATTTTGGGACAAAATTCAAAAATTTCACTAATTTTGGGGCAAAATTTAGAAATTTCACTAATTTTGGGGCAAAAAGGCAGAAATTCCTATTATTTTAGGGCAAAAATGAAGAAATTATTTTTATTTTGGGGCAAAAAGGCAGAAATTCTCCTCATTTTGGGCCCAAAAGGCAGAAATTTCCCTTATTTTTGGGCAAAATTGCAGAAATTTCTCTTATCATGGTACAAAAATCCAGAAATTCCCCTCATTTTAGGTCAAAAAGGCAGAAATTCCGCTAATTTGGGGGCCAATTGCAGAAATTAAACTTATTTAAGGGAAGAAGACTGAAATTCCCATTATTTTGTGCCAAAAAAGCAGAAATTCTTCTTATTTTAGGGCAAAAAGGCAGAAATTCCAATTAATATTGGGGAAAAATGCAGAAATTTCCCTTATTTTTGGGCAAAAGCACAGTAATGCCTTTAATTTTGCGGCAAAAATGCAGAAATTCCCCTAATTTTGGGGCAAACGGCAGAAATTCCTCTTATTGTGGGGCAAAATTGCTGAAATTTCCCTTTTTTGGGACAAAATTGCAAAAATTTCTTTTATTTTGAGGCAAAATTATCAGAAATTCCCCTTATTTCAGGTCAAAAATGCAGAAATACTGCATACTTGGTGTAAAAAAGGAAATTACCCTTATTTTAGGACAAAAATACTGAAATTCCCCCTTTTTTGCGCCAAAAAGGCAGAAATTTCCCTTATTTTGGGCAAAAATGCAGAAATTCCGATTATTTTGGGATAAAAAGGCAGAAATTTTTCTTACTTTGTAACAAAATTGCAGAAATTTCCCATATTTTGGGGCAAAAATGTAGTAATGCTTCTAATTTTGGGACAAAATTCAAAAATTTCACTAATTTTGGGGCAAAATTTAGAAATTTCACTAATTTTGGGGCAAAAAGGCAGAAATTCCTATTATTTTAGGGCAAAAATGAAGAAATTATTTTTATTTTGGGGCAAAAAGGCAGAAATTCTCCTCATTTTGGGCCCAAAAGGCAGAAATTTCCCTTATTTTTGGGCATAATTGCAGAAATTTCTCTTATCATGGTACAAAAATCCAGAAATTCCCCTCATTTTAGGTCAAAAAGGCAGAAATTCCGCTAATTTGGGGGCCAATTGCAGAAATTAAACTTATTTAAGGGAAGAAGACTGAAATTCCCATTATTTTGTGCCAAAAAAGCAGAAATTCTTCTTATTTTAGGGCAAAAAGGCAGAAATTCCAATTAATATTGGGGAAAAATGCAGAAATTTCCCTTATTTTTGGGCAAAAGCACAGTAATGCCTTTAATTTTGCGGCAAAAATGCAGAAATTCCCCTAATTTTGGGGCAAACGGTAGAAATTCCTCTTATTGTGGGGCAAAATTGCTGAAATTTCCCTTTTTTGGGACAAAATTGCAAAAATTTCTTTTATTTTGAGGCAAAATTATCAGAAATTCCCCTTATTTCAGGTCAAAAATGCAGAAATACCGCATACTTGGTGTAAAAAAGGAAATTACCTTTATTTTAGGACAAAAATACTGAAATTCCCCCTTTTTTGCACCAAAAAGGCAGAAATTTCCCTTATTTTGGGCAAAAATGCAGAAATTCCCCTTATTTTGGAACAAAATTGAAGATATTCCCCTTTTTTTGTTTCAAAAAGGCAGAAATTCCCTTTATTTTGGAGCAAAAATGCAGAAAATTCCCTTATTTTGGTGCAAAATTGCATAAATTTCCCTTATTATAGGGTAAAAAGGCAGAAATTCTCCTAATCATAGGGCAAAATTGCATAAATTTCCCTTATTTTGGGGCAAAATTTCAGAAATTCCCATAATTTTAGGACAAAATTGCAGAAATTTCCCTTATTTTGGGGCAAAATTGCAGAAATACCCTAATTTCAGAGCAAAAATGCAGAAATTTTCCTTTTTTGGATCAAAAAGGCAGAAATTTTTCTATTTTGAGGCAAATTGCAGAAATGTCCCTTATTTTGGGGCAAAAATTCTGTAATGCTTCTAATTTTGGGGCAAAAATCAGAAATTCCATTAATTTTGGGGCAAAAGGCAGAAATTCCTCTTATTGTGGGTAATATTGCTGAAATTTCCCATTTTTGGGACAAAATTGCAGAAATTTCCCTTATTTTTGGGCAAAATTGCAGAAATTTCCCTTATCTTGTGGCAAAAATACAGAAATTCCTTTTATTTCAGGTCAAAAAGACAGAAATTATGCTTTCTTTGGGGGCAAATTCCAGAAATTACCCTTATTTTAAAGAAAAAGCCTTAAATTCCTCTTATTTTGTGACAAAAAGGCAGAAATTCTTCTTATTTTAGAGCAAAAATGCAGAAATTCCACATAATTTTGGGCAAAAATGCAGAAATTTCCTTTATTTTTGGGTAAAACACAGTAATGCCCCTAATTTTGGAGAAAAAAGGCAGAAATTCCCCTAATTTTGAGGTAAAAAGGCAGAAATTCCCCTTATTTTGGGGCAAAAATGCTGAAATTCCCCTTATTTTGGAGCAAAAATGAAGAAATTTTCCTTATTTTAGGGCAAAAAGACAGAAATTCTTCTTATTTTAGGCCAAAAATACAGAAATTACCCTTATTTTAGGCCAAAATAATAAAATCCCCTTATTTTGTGGCAAAAAGGCAGAAATTCCCCTTATTTTAGGGCAAAAAGGCAGAAATTCCCGTTAATTTTGGGCAAAAATGCAGAAATTTTCCTTAATTTGTGGCAAAAATGCAGAAATTTTCCTTATTTTTGGCCAAATAGGCAGAAATTTCCCTTATTTTGAGGCAAAAGCTTAGAAATTTTACTTATTTTAGTATAAAATTGCAAAAACTTCCCTTATTTTGTGGCAAAAATACAGAAATTCCCATTATTTTGGGGTAAAAAAGAAGAAATTTCCCTTACTTTGTAACAAAATTGCAGAAATTTCCCATATTTTGGGACAAAAATGTAGTAATGCTTCTAATTTTGGGGCAAAATTCAGAAATTTCACTAATTTTGGGGCAAAATTTAGAAATTTCACTAATTTTGGGGCAAAAAGGCAGAAATTCCTAATATTTTGGGGCAAAAATGCAGAAATTCTTTATATTTTGGGGCAAAAAGGCAGAAATTCTTATTTTGGAATGAAATTGCAGAAATTCCCCTTTTTTTGTTTCAAAAAGGCAGAAATTCCCTTTATTTTGGAGCACAAATGAAGAAAATTCCCTTATTTTGTTGCAAAATTGCATTAATTTCCCTTATTATAGGGTAAAAAGGCAGAAATTCCCCTAATTATAGGACAAAATTGCAGAAATTTCATTTATGTTGCGGCAAAATTGCAGAAATTCCCATAATTTAAGGGCAAAATTGCAGAAATTTTCCTTATTTTGGGACAAAATTGCAGAAATTCCCCTAATTTTGAAAAAAAATTGCAGAAATTCCCCTTATTTTGGAGCAAAAATGCCGAAATTTTCCTTAATTCAGGGCAAAAATACAGAAATTCCCCTTAATTTGGGGCAAAAATGCAGAAATTTCTCTTATTTTAGGCAAAAAATACAGAAATTACTATTATTTAAGGCAAAAAGACTAAATTCCCCTTATTTTGGGGCAAAAAGGCAGAAATTTCTCTTATTTTAGGCAAAAAATACAGAAATTACCCTTATTTAGGCAAAAAGACTAAATTCCCCTTATTTTGGGGCAAAAAGGCAGAAATTCCTTTAATTTTGAAGCAAAAGGCAGAAATTCCCCTTATTGTGGGACAAAATTGCTGAAATTTCCTTCTTTTGGGACAAAATTGCAGAAATTTCTTTTGGGGCAAAATTGCAGAAATTCAGCTTATTTGGGGTCAAAAATGCAGAAATTACCCTTATTTTAGGGCAAAAAGACTGAAATTCCCCCTTTTTCGTGCCAAAAAGGCAGAAATTCCCCTTATTTTGAGGCAAAAATGCAGAAATTTCCCTTATTTTGGAACAAAATTGCAGAAATTCCCCTTTTTTGTTTCAAAGAGGCAGAAATTCCCTTATTTTGGAGCAAAAATGCAGAAAATTGCCTTATTTTGGGGCAAAATTGCATAAATTTCCCTTATTATAGGGTAAAAAGGCAGAAATTCTCCTAATTATAGGGCAAAATTGCTTAAATATCTCTTATTTTGGGGCAAAATTGCAGAAATTCCCATAATTTTAGGAAAAAATTGCAGAAATTTTCCTTATGTTGGAGGAAAATTGCAGAAATTTCTCTATTTTGAGGCAAATTGCAGAAATGTCCGTTATTTTGGGGCAAAAATTCTGTAATGCTTCTAATTTTGGGGCAAAAATCAGAAATTCCATTAATTTTGGGGCAAAAATGCAGAAATTCCCCTTATTTTGGGCAATATTGCTGAAATTTCCCTTTTTTGGGACAAAATTGCAGAAATTTCCCTTATTTTTGGGCAAAATTGCAGAAATTTCCCTTATCTTGTGGCAAAAATAGAGAAATTCCTTTTATTTCAGGTAGAAGACAGAAATTACGCTTTCTTGGGGGCAAATTCCAGAAATTACCCTTATTTTAGAGAAAAAGGCTGGAATTCCTCCTATTTTGTGACAAAAAGGCAGAAATTCTTCTTATTTTAGAGCAAAAATGCAGAAATTCCACATAATTTTGGGCAAAAATGCAGAAATTTCCTTTATTTTGGGGTAAAACACAGTAATGCCCCTAATTTTGGAGCAAAAAGGCGGAAATTCCCCTAATTTTGAGGTAAAAAGGCAGAAATTCCCCTTATTTTGGCGCAAAAATGCTGAAATTCCTATTATTTTGGAGCAAAAATGCAGAAATTTTCCTTATTTTAGGGCAAAAAAACAGAAATTCTCCTTATTTTAAGCCAAAATTACAGAAATTACCCTTATTTTAGGCCAAAAAGACTAAAATCCCCTTATTTTGTGGCAAAAAGGCAGAAATTCCCCTGATTTTAGGGCAAATGGGCAGAAATTCACGTTAATTTTGGGCAAAAATGCAGAAATTTTCCTTAATTTGTGGCAAAAATGCAGAAATTTCCCTTATTTTTTGCCAAATAGGCAGAAATTTCCCTTGTTTTGAGGCAAAAGCTTATAAATTTAACTTATTTTAGTATAAAATTGCAGAAACTTCCTTTATTTTGGGGCAAAAATGCAGAAATTCCGATTATTTTGGGATAAAAAGGCAGAAATTTTTCTTACTTTGTAACAAAATTGCAGAAATTTCCCATATTTTGGGGCAAAAATGTAGTAATGCTTCTAATTTTGGGACAAAATTCAAAAATTTCACTAATTTTGGGGCAAAATTTAGAAATTTCACTAATTTTGGGGCAAAAAGGCAGAAATTCCTATTATTTTAGGGCAAAAATGAAGAAATTATTTTTATTTTGGGGCAAAAAGGCAGAAATTCTCCTCATTTTGGGCCCAAAAGGCAGAAATTTCCCTTATTTTTGGGCAAAATTGCAGAAATTTCTCTTATCATGGTACAAAAATCCAGAAATTCCCCTCATTTTAGGTCAAAAAGGCAGAAATTCCGCTAATTTGGGGGCCAATTGCAGAAATTAAACTTATTTAAGGGAAGAAGACTGAAATTCCCATTATTTTGTGCCAAAAAAGCAGAAATTCTTCTTATTTTAGGGCAAAAAGGCAGAAATTCCAATTAATATTGGGGAAAAATGCAGAAATTTCCCTTATTTTTGGGCAAAAGCACAGTAATGCCTTTAATTTTGCGGCAAAAATGCAGAAATTCCCCTAATTTTGGGGCAAACGGCAGAAATTCCTCTTATTGTGGGGCAAAATTGCTGAAATTTCCCTTTTTTGGGACAAAATTGCAAAAATTTCTTTTATTTTGAGGCAAAATTATCAGAAATTCCCCTTATTTCAGGTCAAAAATGCAGAAATACTGCATACTTGGTGTAAAAAAGGAAATTACCCTTATTTTAGGACAAAAATACTGAAATTCCCCCTTTTTTGCGCCAAAAAGGCAGAAATTTCCCTTATTTTGGGCAAAAATGCAGAAATTCCGATTATTTTGGGATAAAAAGGCAGAAATTTTTCTTACTTTGTAACAAAATTGCAGAAATTTCCCATATTTTGGGGCAAAAATGTAGTAATGCTTCTAATTTTGGGACAAAATTCAAAAATTTCACTAATTTTGGGGCAAAATTTAGAAATTTCACTAATTTTGGGGCAAAAAGGCAGAAATTCCTATTATTTTAGGGCAAAAATGAAGAAATTATTTTTATTTTGGGGCAAAAAGGCAGAAATTCTCCTCATTTTGGGCCCAAAAGGCAGAAATTTCCCTTATTTTTGGGCATAATTGCAGAAATTTCTCTTATCATGGTACAAAAATCCAGAAATTCCCCTCATTTTAGGTCAAAAAGGCAGAAATTCCGCTAATTTGGGGGCCAATTGCAGAAATTAAACTTATTTAAGGGAAGAAGACTGAAATTCCCATTATTTTGTGCCAAAAAAGCAGAAATTCTTCTTATTTTAGGGCAAAAAGGCAGAAATTCCAATTAATATTGGGGAAAAATGCAGAAATTTCCCTTATTTTTGGGCAAAAGCACAGTAATGCCTTTAATTTTGCGGCAAAAATGCAGAAATTCCCCTAATTTTGGGGCAAACGGTAGAAATTCCTCTTATTGTGGGGCAAAATTGCTGAAATTTCCCTTTTTTGGGACAAAATTGCAAAAATTTCTTTTATTTTGAGGCAAAATTATCAGAAATTCCCCTTATTTCAGGTCAAAAATGCAGAAATACCGCATACTTGGTGTAAAAAAGGAAATTACCTTTATTTTAGGACAAAAATACTGAAATTCCCCCTTTTTTGCACCAAAAAGGCAGAAATTTCCCTTATTTTGGGCAAAAATGCAGAAATTCCCCTTATTTTGGAACAAAATTGAAGATATTCCCCTTTTTTTGTTTCAAAAAGGCAGAAATTCCCTTTATTTTGGAGCAAAAATGCAGAAAATTCCCTTATTTTGGTGCAAAATTGCATAAATTTCCCTTATTATAGGGTAAAAAGGCAGAAATTCTCCTAATCATAGGGCAAAATTGCATAAATTTCCCTTATTTTGGGGCAAAATTTCAGAAATTCCCATAATTTTAGGACAAAATTGCAGAAATTTCCCTTATTTTGGGGCAAAATTGCAGAAATACCCTAATTTCAGAGCAAAAATGCAGAAATTTTCCTTTTTTGGATCAAAAAGGCAGAAATTTTTCTATTTTGAGGCAAATTGCAGAAATGTCCCTTATTTTGGGGCAAAAATTCTGTAATGCTTCTAATTTTGGGGCAAAAATCAGAAATTCCATTAATTTTGGGGCAAAAGGCAGAAATTCCTCTTATTGTGGGTAATATTGCTGAAATTTCCCATTTTTGGGACAAAATTGCAGAAATTTCCCTTATTTTTGGGCAAAATTGCAGAAATTTCCCTTATCTTGTGGCAAAAATACAGAAATTCCTTTTATTTCAGGTCAAAAAGACAGAAATTATGCTTTCTTTGGGGGCAAATTCCAGAAATTACCCTTATTTTAAAGAAAAAGCCTTAAATTCCTCTTATTTTGTGACAAAAAGGCAGAAATTCTTCTTATTTTAGAGCAAAAATGCAGAAATTCCACATAATTTTGGGCAAAAATGCAGAAATTTCCTTTATTTTTGGGTAAAACACAGTAATGCCCCTAATTTTGGAGAAAAAAGGCAGAAATTCCCCTAATTTTGAGGTAAAAAGGCAGAAATTCCCCTTATTTTGGGGCAAAAATGCTGAAATTCCCCTTATTTTGGAGCAAAAATGAAGAAATTTTCCTTATTTTAGGGCAAAAAGACAGAAATTCTTCTTATTTTAGGCCAAAAATACAGAAATTACCCTTATTTTAGGCCAAAATAATAAAATCCCCTTATTTTGTGGCAAAAAGGCAGAAATTCCCCTTATTTTAGGGCAAAAAGGCAGAAATTCCCGTTAATTTTGGGCAAAAATGCAGAAATTTTCCTTAATTTGTGGCAAAAATGCAGAAATTTTCCTTATTTTTGGCCAAATAGGCAGAAATTTCCCTTATTTTGAGGCAAAAGCTTAGAAATTTTACTTATTTTAGTATAAAATTGCAAAAACTTCCCTTATTTTGTGGCAAAAATACAGAAATTCCCATTATTTTGGGGTAAAAAAGAAGAAATTTCCCTTACTTTGTAACAAAATTGCAGAAATTTCCCATATTTTGGGACAAAAATGTAGTAATGCTTCTAATTTTGGGGCAAAATTCAGAAATTTCACTAATTTTGGGGCAAAATTTAGAAATTTCACTAATTTTGGGGCAAAAAGGCAGAAATTCCTAATATTTTGGGGCAAAAATGCAGAAATTCTTTATATTTTGGGGCAAAAAGGCAGAAATTCTTATTTTAGGGCCAAAAGGCAGAAATTTCCCTTATTTTTGGGCAAAATTGCAGAAATTTCCCTTATCATGGGACAAAAATCCAGAAATTTCCCTCATTTTAGGTCAAAAATGCAGAATTTCCTCTAATTTAAGGGCAAATTGCAGATATTAAACTTATTTAAGAGAAGAAGACTGAAATTCCCCTTATTTTGTGCCAAAAAAGCAGAAATTCTTCTTTTTTTAGGGCAAAAAGGCAGAAATTCCAATTAATTTTGGGGAAAAATGCAGAAATTTCCCTTATTTTGGGGCAAAAACACAGTAATGCCTTTAATTTGGTAGCAAAAATGCAGAAATTCCCCTAATTTTGGGGCAAACGGCAGAAATTCCCCTCATTATGGGGCAAAATTGCTGAAATTTCCCTTTTTTGGGACAAAATTTCAAAAATTTCTCTTATTTTGGTGCAAAATTGCAGATATTCCTTTTATTTCAGGTCAAAAATGCAGAAATACCGCATACTTGGTGTCAAAAATGCAGAAATTACCCTTATTTTAGAGCAAAAATACTGAAATTCCCCTTTTTTGCGCCAAAAAGGCAGAAATTACCCTTATTTGGGCAAAAATGCAGAAATTCCTCTTATTTTGGAATGAAATTGCAGAAATTCCCCTTTTTTTGTTTCAAAAAGGCAGAAATTCCCTTTATTTTGGAGCACAAATGAAGAAAATTCCCTTATTTTGTTGCAAAATTGCATTAATTTCCCTTATTATAGGGTAAAAAGGCAGAAATTCCCCTAATTATAGGACAAAATTGCAGAAATTTCATTTATGTTGCGGCAAAATTGCAGAAATTCCCATAATTTAAGGGCAAAATTGCAGAAATTTTCCTTATTTTGGGACAAAATTGCAGAAATTCCCCTAATTTTGAAAAAAAATTGCAGAAATTCCCCTTATTTTGGAGCAAAAATGCCGAAATTTTCCTTAATTCAGGGCAAAAATACAGAAATTCCCCTTAATTTGGGGCAAAAATGCAGAAATTTCTCTTATTTTAGGCAAAAAATACAGAAATTACTATTATTTAAGGCAAAAAGACTAAATTCCCCTTATTTTGGGGCAAAAAGGCAGAAATTTCTCTTATTTTAGGCAAAAAATACAGAAATTACCCTTATTTAGGCAAAAAGACTAAATTCCCCTTATTTTGGGGCAAAAAGGCAGAAATTCCTTTAATTTTGAAGCAAAAGGCAGAAATTCCCCTTATTGTGGGACAAAATTGCTGAAATTTCCTTCTTTTGGGACAAAATTGCAGAAATTTCTTTTGGGGCAAAATTGCAGAAATTCAGCTTATTTGGGGTCAAAAATGCAGAAATTACCCTTATTTTAGGGCAAAAAGACTGAAATTCCCCCTTTTTCGTGCCAAAAAGGCAGAAATTCCCCTTATTTTGAGGCAAAAATGCAGAAATTTCCCTTATTTTGGAACAAAATTGCAGAAATTCCCCTTTTTTGTTTCAAAGAGGCAGAAATTCCCTTATTTTGGAGCAAAAATGCAGAAAATTGCCTTATTTTGGGGCAAAATTGCATAAATTTCCCTTATTATAGGGTAAAAAGGCAGAAATTCTCCTAATTATAGGGCAAAATTGCTTAAATATCTCTTATTTTGGGGCAAAATTGCAGAAATTCCCATAATTTTAGGAAAAAATTGCAGAAATTTTCCTTATGTTGGAGGAAAATTGCAGAAATTTCTCTATTTTGAGGCAAATTGCAGAAATGTCCGTTATTTTGGGGCAAAAATTCTGTAATGCTTCTAATTTTGGGGCAAAAATCAGAAATTCCATTAATTTTGGGGCAAAAATGCAGAAATTCCCCTTATTTTGGGCAATATTGCTGAAATTTCCCTTTTTTGGGACAAAATTGCAGAAATTTCCCTTATTTTTGGGCAAAATTGCAGAAATTTCCCTTATCTTGTGGCAAAAATAGAGAAATTCCTTTTATTTCAGGTAAAAGACAGAAATTACGCTTTCTTGGGGGCAAATTCCAGAAATTACCCTTATTTTAGAGAAAAAGGCTGGAATTCCTCCTATTTTGTGACAAAAAGGCAGAAATTCTTCTTATTTTAGAGCAAAAATGCAGAAATTCCACATAATTTTGGGCAAAAATGCAGAAATTTCCTTTATTTTGGGGTAAAACACAGTAATGCCCCTAATTTTGGAGCAAAAAGGCGGAAATTCCCCTAATTTTGAGGTAAAAAGGCAGAAATTCCCCTTATTTTGGCGCAAAAATGCTGAAATTCCTATTATTTTGGAGCAAAAATGCAGAAATTTTCCTTATTTTAGGGCAAAAAAACAGAAATTCTCCTTATTTTAAGCCAAAATTACAGAAATTACCCTTATTTTAGGCCAAAAAGACTAAAATCCCCTTATTTTGTGGCAAAAAGGCAGAAATTCCCCTGATTTTAGGGCAAATGGGCAGAAATTCACGTTAATTTTGGGCAAAAATGCAGAAATTTTCCTTAATTTGTGGCAAAAATGCAGAAATTTCCCTTATTTTTTGCCAAATAGGCAGAAATTTCCCTTGTTTTGAGGCAAAAGCTTATAAATTTAACTTATTTTAGAATAAAATTGCAGAAACTTCCTTTATTTTGGGGCAAAAATGCAGAAATTCCGATTATTTTGGGATAAAAAGGCAGAAATTTCCTATACTTTGTAACAAAATTGCAGAAATTTCCCATATTTTGGGGCAAAAATGTAGTAATGCTTCTAATTTTGGGACAAAATTCAAAAATTTCACTAATTTTGGGGCAAAATTTAGAAATTTCACTAATTTTGGGGCAAAAAGGCAGAAATTCCTATTATTTTAGGGCAAAAATGAAGAAATTATTTTTATTTTTGGGCAAAAAGGCAGAAATTCTCCTCATTTTGGGCCCAAAAGGCAGAAATTTCCCTTATTTTTGGGCAAAATTGCAGAAATTTCTCTTATCATGGTACAAAAATCCAGAAATTCCGCTCATTTTAGGTCAAAAAGGCAGAAATTCCGCTAATTTGGGGGCCAATTGCAGAAATTAAACATATTTAAGGGAAGAAGACTGAAATTCCCATTATTTTGTGCCAAAAAAGCAGAAATTCTTCTTATTTTATGGCAAAAAGGCAGAAATTCCAATTAATTTTGGGGAAAAATGCAGAAATTTCCCTTATTTTTGGGCAAAAGCACAGTAATGCCTTTAATTTTGCGGCAAAAATGCAGAAATTCCCCTAATTTTGGGGCAAACGGCAGAAATTCCTCTTATTGTGGGGCAAAATTGCTGAAATTTCCCTTTTTTGGGACAAAATTGCAAAAATTTCTTTTATTTTGAGGCAAAATTATCAGAAATTCCCCTTATTTCAGGTCAAAAATGCAGAAATACTGCATACTTGGTGTAAAAAAGGAAATTACCCTTATTTTAGGACAAAAATACTGAAATTCCCCCTTTTTTGCGCCAAAAAGGCAGAAATTTCCCTTATTTTGGGCAAAAATGCAGAAATTCCGATTATTTTGGGATAAAAAGGCAGAAATTTTTCTTACTTTGTAACAAAATTGCAGAAATTTCCCATATTTTGGGGCAAAAATGTAGTAATGCTTCTAATTTTGGGACAAAATTCAAAAATTTCACTAATTTTGGGGCAAAATTTAGAAATTTCACTAATTTTGGGGCAAAAAGGCAGAAATTCCTATTATTTTAGGGCAAAAATGAAGAAATTATTTTTATTTTGGGGCAAAAAGGCAGAAATTCTCCTCATTTTGGGCCCAAAAGGCAGAAATTTCCCTTATTTTTGGGCATAATTGCAGAAATTTCTCTTATCATGGTACAAAAATCCAGAAATTCCCCTCATTTTAGGTCAAAAAGGCAGAAATTCCGCTAATTTGGGGGCCAATTGCAGAAATTAAACTTATTTAAGGGAAGAAGACTGAAATTCCCATTATTTTGTGCCAAAAAAGCAGAAATTCTTCTTATTTTAGGGCAAAAAGGCAGAAATTCCAATTAATATTGGGGAAAAATGCAGAAATTTCCCTTATTTTTGGGCAAAAGCACAGTAATGCCTTTAATTTTGCGGCAAAAATGCAGAAATTCCCCTAATTTTGGGGCAAACGGTAGAAATTCCTCTTATTGTGGGGCAAAATTGCTGAAATTTCCCTTTTTTGGGACAAAATTGCAAAAATTTCTTTTATTTTGAGGCAAAATTATCAGAAATTCCCCTTATTTCAGGTCAAAAATGCAGAAATACCGCATACTTGGTGTAAAAAAGGAAATTACCTTTATTTTAGGACAAAAATACTGAAATTCCCCCTTTTTTGCACCAAAAAGGCAGAAATTTCCCTTATTTTGGGCAAAAATGCAGAAATTCCCCTTATTTTGGAACAAAATTGAAGATATTCCCCTTTTTTTGTTTCAAAAAGGCAGAAATTCCCTTTATTTTGGAGCAAAAATGCAGAAAATTCCCTTATTTTGGTGCAAAATTGCATAAATTTCCCTTATTATAGGGTAAAAAGGCAGAAATTCTCCTAATCATAGGGCAAAATTGCATAAATTTCCCTTATTTTGGGGCAAAATTTCAGAAATTCCCATAATTTTAGGACAAAATTGCAGAAATTTCCCTTATTTTGGGGCAAAATTGCAGAAATACCCTAATTTCAGAGCAAAAATGCAGAAATTTTCCTTTTTTGGATCAAAAAGGCAGAAATTTTTCTATTTTGAGGCAAATTGCAGAAATGTCCCTTATTTTGGGGCAAAAATTCTGTAATGCTTCTAATTTTGGGGCAAAAATCAGAAATTCCATTAATTTTGGGGCAAAAGGCAGAAATTCCTCTTATTGTGGGTAATATTGCTGAAATTTCCCATTTTTGGGACAAAATTGCAGAAATTTCCCTTATTTTTGGGCAAAATTGCAGAAATTTCCCTTATCTTGTGGCAAAAATACAGAAATTCCTTTTATTTCAGGTCAAAAAGACAGAAATTATGCTTTCTTTGGGGGCAAATTCCAGAAATTACCCTTATTTTAAAGAAAAAGCCTTAAATTCCTCTTATTTTGTGACAAAAAGGCAGAAATTCTTCTTATTTTAGAGCAAAAATGCAGAAATTCCACATAATTTTGGGCAAAAATGCAGAAATTTCCTTTATTTTTGGGTAAAACACAGTAATGCCCCTAATTTTGGAGAAAAAAGGCAGAAATTCCCCTAATTTTGAGGTAAAAAGGCAGAAATTCCCCTTATTTTGGGGCAAAAATGCTGAAATTCCCCTTATTTTGGAGCAAAAATGAAGAAATTTTCCTTATTTTAGGGCAAAAAGACAGAAATTCTTCTTATTTTAGGCCAAAAATACAGAAATTACCCTTATTTTAGGCCAAAATAATAAAATCCCCTTATTTTGTGGCAAAAAGGCAGAAATTCCCCTGATTTTAGGGCAAAAAGGCAGAAATTCCCGTTAATTTTGGGCAAAAATGCAGAAATTTTCCTTAATTTGTGGCAAAAATGCAGAAATTTTCCTTATTTTTGGCCAAATAGGCAGAAATTTCCCTTATTTTGAGGCAAAAGCTTAGAAATTTTACTTATTTTAGTATAAAATTGCAAAAACTTCCCTTATTTTGTGGCAAAAATACAGAAATTCCCATTATTTTGGGGTAAAAAAGAAGAAATTTCCCTTACTTTGTAACAAAATTGCAGAAATTTCCCATATTTTGGGACAAAAATGTAGTAATGCTTCTAATTTTGGGGCAAAATTCAGAAATTTCACTAATTTTGGGGCAAAATTTAGAAATTTCACAAATTTTGGGGCAAAAAGGCAGAAATTCCTAATATTTTGGGGCAAAAATGCAGAAATTCTTTATATTTTGGGGCAAAAAGGCAGAAATTCTTATTTTAGGGCCAAAAGGCAGAAATTTCCCTTATTTTTGGGCAAAATTGCAGAAATTTCCCTTATCATGGGACAAAAATCCAGAAATTTCCCTCATTTTAGGTCAAAAATGCAGAATTTCCTCTAATTTAAGGGCAAATTGCAGATATTAAACTTATTTAAGAGAAGAAGACTGAAATTCCCCTTATTTTGTGCCAAAAAAGCAGAAATTCTTCTTTTTTTAGGGCAAAAAGGCAGAAATTCCAATTAATTTTGGGGAAAAATGCAGAAATTTCCCTTATTTTGGGGCAAAAACACAGTAATGCCTTTAATTTGGTAGCAAAAATGCAGAAATTCCCCTAATTTTGGGGCAAACGGCAGAAATTCCCCTCATTATGGGGCAAAATTGCTGAAATTTCCCTTTTTTGGGACAAAATTTCAAAAATTTCTCTTATTTTGGTGCAAAATTGCAGATATTCCTTTTATTTCAGGTCAAAAATGCAGAAATACCGCATACTTGGTGTCAAAAATGCAGAAATTACCCTTATTTTAGAGCAAAAATACTGAAATTCCCCTTTTTTGCGCCAAAAAGGCAGAAATTACCCTTATTTGGGCAAAAATGCAGAAATTCCTCTTATTTTGGAACGAAATTGCAGAAATTCCCCTTTTTTTGTTTCAAAAAGGCAGAAATTCCCTTTATTTTGGAGCACAAATGAAGAAAATTCCCTTATTTTGTTGCAAAATTGCATTAATTTCCCTTATTATAGGGTAAAAAGGCAGAAATCCCCCTAATTATAAGACAAAATTGCAGAAATTTCATTTATGTTGCGGCAAAATTGCAGAAATTCCCATAATTTAAGGGCAAAATTGCAGAAATTTTCCTTATTTTGGGACAAAATTGCAGAAATTCCCCTAATTTTGAAAAAAAAATTGCAGAAATTCCCCTTATTTTGGAGCAAAAATGCCGAAATTTTCCTTAATTCAGGGCAAAAATACAGAAATTCCCCTTAATTTGGGGCAAAAATGCAGAAATTTCTCTTATTTTAGGCAAAAAATACAGAAATTACTATTATTTAAGGCAAAAAGACTAAATTCCCCTTATTTTGGGGCAAAAAGGCAGAAATTTCTCTTATTTTAGGCAAAAAATACAGAAATTACCCTTATTTAGGCAAAAAGACTAAATTCCCCTTATTTTGGGGCAAAAAGGCAGAAATTCCTTTAATTTTGAAGCAAAAGGCAGAAATTCCCCTTATTGTGGGACAAAATTGCTGAAATTTCCTTCTTTTGGGACAAAATTGCAGAAATTTCTTTTGGGGCAAAATTGCAGAAATTCAGCTTATTTGGGGTCAAAAATGCAGAAATTACCCTTATTTTAGGGCAAAAAGACTGAAATTCCCCCTTTTTCGTGCCAAAAAGGCAGAAATTCCCCTTATTTTGAGGCAAAAATGCAGAAATTTCCCTTATTTTGGAACAAAATTGCAGAAATTCCCCTTTTTTGTTTCAAAGAGGCAGAAATTCCCTTATTTTGGAGCAAAAATGCAGAAAATTGCCTTATTTTGGGGCAAAATTGCATAAATTTCCCTTATTATAGGGTAAAAAGGCAGAAATTCTCCTAATTATAGGGCAAAATTGCTTAAATATCTCTTATTTTGGGGCAAAATTGCAGAAATTCCCATAATTTTAGGAAAAAATTGCAGAAAATTTCCTTATGTTGGAGGAAAATTGCAGAAATTTCTCTATTTTGAGGCAAATTGCAGAAATGTCCGTTATTTTGGGGCAAAAATTCTGTAATGCTTCTAATTTTGGGGCAAAAATCAGAAATTCCATTAATTTTGGGGCAAAAATGCAGAAATTCCCCTTATTTTGGGCAATATTGCTGAAATTTCCCTTTTTTGGGACAAAATTGCAGAAATTTCCCTTATTTTTGGGCAAAATTGCAGAAATTTCCCTTATCTTGTGGCAAAAATAGAGAAATTCCTTTTATTTCAGGTAGAAGACAGAAATTACGCTTTCTTGGGGGCAAATTCCAGAAATTACCCTTATTTTAGAGAAAAAGGCTGGAATTCCTCCTATTTTGTGACAAAAAGGCAGAAATTCTTCTTATTTTAGAGCAAAAATGCAGAAATTCCACATAATTTTGGGCAAAAATGCAGAAATTTCCTTTATTTTGGGGTAAAACACAGTAATGCCCCTAATTTTGGAGCAAAAAGGCGGAAATTCCCCTAATTTTGAGGTAAAAAGGCAGAAATTCCCCTTATTTTGGCGCAAAAATGCTGAAATTCCTATTATTTTGGAGCAAAAATGCAGAAATTTTCCTTATTTTAGGGCAAAAAAACAGAAATTCTCCTTATTTTAAGCCAAAATTACAGAAATTACCCTTATTTTAGGCCAAAAAGACTAAAATCCCCTTATTTTGTGGCAAAAAGGCAGAAATTCCCCTGATTTTAGGGCAAATGGGCAGAAATTCACGTTAATTTTGGGCAAAAATGCAGAAATTTTCCTTAATTTGTGGCAAAAATGCAGAAATTTCCCTTATTTTTTGCCAAATAGGCAGAAATTTCCCTTGTTTTGAGGCAAAAGCTTATAAATTTAACTTATTTTAGTATAAAATTGCAGAAACTTCCTTTATTTTGGGGCAAAAATGCAGAAATTCCGATTATTTTGGGATAAAAAGGCAGAAATTTTTCTTACTTTGTAACAAAATTGCAGAAATTTCCCATATTTTGGGGCAAAAATGTAGTAATGCTTCTAATTTTGGGACAAAATTCAAAAATTTCACTAATTTTGGGGCAAAATTTAGAAATTTCACTAATTTTGGGGCAAAAAGGCAGAAATTCCTATTATTTTAGGGCAAAAATGAAGAAATTATTTTTATTTTGGGGCAAAAAGGCAGAAATTCTCCTCATTTTGGGCCCAAAAGGCAGAAATTTCCCTTATTTTTGGGCAAAATTGCAGAAATTTCTCTTATCATGGTACAAAAATCCAGAAATTCCGCTCATTTTAGGTCAAAAAGGCAGAAATTCCGCTAATTTGGGGGCCAATTGCAGAAATTAAACTTATTTAAGGGAAGAAGACTGAAATTCCCATTATTTTGTGCCAAAAAAGCAGAAATTCTTCTTATTTTAGGGCAAAAAGGCAGAAATTCCAATTAATATTGGGGAGAAATGCAGAAATTTCCCTTATTTTTGGGCAAAAGCACAGTAATGCCTTTAATTTTGCGGCAAAAATGCAGAAATTCCCCTAATTTTGGGGCAAACGGTAGAAATTCCTCTTATTGTGGGGCAAAATTGCTGAAATTTCCCTTTTTTGGGACAAAATTGCAAAAATTTCTTTTATTTTGAGGCAAAATTATCAGAAATTCCCCTTATTTCAGGTCAAAAATGCAGAAATACCGCATACTTGGTGTAAAAAAGGAAATTACACTTATTTTAGGACAAAAATACTGAAATTCCCCCTTTTTTGCGCCAAAAAGGCAGAAATTTCCCTTATTTTGGGCAAAAATGCAGAAATTCCCCTTATTTTGGAACAAAATTGAAGATATTCCCCTTTTTTTGTTTCAAAAAGGCAGAAATTCCCTTTATTTTGGAGCAAAAATGCAGAAAATTCCCTTATTTTGGTGCAAAATTGCATAAATTTCCCTTATTATAGGGTAAAAAGGCAGAAATTCTCCTAATTATAGGGCAAAATTGCATAAATTTCCCTTATTTTGGGGCAAAATTTCAGAAATTCCCATAATTTTAGGACAAAATTGCAGAAATTTCCCTTATTTTGGGGCAAAATTGCAGAAATACCCTAATTTCAGAGCAAAAATGCAGAAATTTTCCTTTTTTGGATCAAAAAGGCAGAAATTTTTCTATTTTGAGGCAAATTGCAGAAATGTCCCTTATTTTGGGGCAAAAATTCTGTAATGCTTCTAATTTTGGGGCAAAAATCAGAAATTCCATTAATTTTGGGGCAAAAGGCAGAAATTCCTCTTATTGTGGGTAATATTGCTGAAATTTCCCATTTTTGGGACAAAATTGCAGAAATTTCCCTTATTTTTGGGCAAAATTGCAGAAATTTCCCTTATCTTGTGGCAAAAATACAGAAATTCCTTTTATTTCAGGTCAAAAAGACAGAAATTATGCTTTCTTTGGGGGCAAATTCCAGAAATTACCCTTATTTTAAAGAAAAAGCCTTAAATTCCTCTTATTTTGTGACAAAAAGGCAGAAATTCTTCTTATTTTAGAGCAAAAATGCAGAAATTCCACATAATTTTGGGCAAAAATGCAGAAATTTCCTTTATTTTTGGGTAAAACACAGTAATGCCCCTAATTTTGGAGAAAAAAGGCAGAAATTCCCCTAATTTTGAGGTAAAAAGGCAGAAATTCCCCTTATTTTGGGGCAAAAATGCTGAAATTCCCCTTATTTTGGAGCAAAAATGAAGAAATTTTCCTTATTTTAGGGCAAAAAGACAGAAATTCTTCTTATTTTAGGCCAAAAATACAGAAATTACCCTTATTTTAGGCCAAAATAATAAAATCCCCTTATTTTGTGGCAAAAAGGCAGAAATTCCCCTGATTTTAGGGCAAAAAGGCAGAAATTCCCGTTAATTTTGGGCAAAAATGCAGAAATTTTCCTTAATTTGTGGCAAAAATGCAGAAATTTTCCTTATTTTTGGCCAAATAGGCAGAAATTTCCCTTATTTTGAGGCAAAAGCTTAGAAATTTTACTTATTTTAGTATAAAATTGCAAAAACTTCCCTTATTTTGTGGCAAAAATACAGAAATTCCCATTATTTTGGGGTAAAAAAGAAGAAATTTCCCTTACTTTGTAACAAAATTGCAGAAATTTCCCATATTTTGGGACAAAAATGTAGTAATGCTTCTAATTTTGGGGCAAAATTCAGAAATTTCACTAATTTTGGGGCAAAATTTAGAAATTTCACAAATTTTGGGGCAAAAAGGCAGAAATTCCTAATATTTTGGGGCAAAAATGCAGAAATTCTTTATATTTTGGGGCAAAAAGGCAGAAATTCTTATTTTAGGGCCAAAAGGCAGAAATTTCCCTTATTTTTGGGCAAAATTGCAGAAATTTCCCTTATCATGGGACAAAAATCCAGAAATTTCCCTCATTTTAGGTCAAAAATGCAGAATTTCCTCTAATTTAAGGGCAAATTGCAGATATTAAACTTATTTAAGAGAAGAAGACTGAAATTCCCCTTATTTTGTGCCAAAAAAGCAGAAATTCTTCTTTTTTTAGGGCAAAAAGGCAGAAATTCCAATTAATTTTGGGGAAAAATGCAGAAATTTCCCTTATTTTGGGGCAAAAACACAGTAATGCCTTTAATTTGGTAGCAAAAATGCAGAAATTCCCCTAATTTTGGGGCAAACGGCAGAAATTCCCCTCATTATGGGGCAAAATTGCTGAAATTTCCCTTTTTTGGGACAAAATTTCAAAAATTTCTCTTATTTTGGTGCAAAATTGCAGATATTCCTTTTATTTCAGGTCAAAAATGCAGAAATACCGCATACTTGGTGTCAAAAATGCAGAAATTACCCTTATTTTAGAGCAAAAATACTGAAATTCCCCTTTTTTGCGCCAAAAAGGCAGAAATTACCCTTATTTGGGCAAAAATGCAGAAATTCCTCTTATTTTGGAACGAAATTGCAGAAATTCCCCTTTTTTTGTTTCAAAAAGGCAGAAATTCCCTTTATTTTGGAGCACAAATGAAGAAAATTCCCTTATTTTGTTGCAAAATTGCATTAATTTCCCTTATTATAGGGTAAAAAGGCAGAAATCCCCCTAATTATAGGACAAAATTGCAGAAATTTCATTTATGTTGCGGCAAAATTGCAGAAATTCCCATAATTTAAGGGCAAAATTGCAGAAATTTTCCTTATTTTGGGACAAAATTGCAGAAATTCCCCTAATTTTGAAAAAAAAAATTGCAGAAATTCCCCTTATTTTGGAGCAAAAATGCCGAAATTTTCCTTAATTCAGGGCAAAAATACAGAAATTCCCCTTAATTTGGGGCAAAAATGCAGAAATTTCTCTTATTTTAGGCAAAAAATACAGAAATTACTATTATTTAAGGCAAAAAGACTAAATTCCCCTTATTTTGGGGCAAAAAGGCAGAAATTTCTCTTATTTTAGGCAAAAAATACAGAAATTACCCTTATTTAGGCAAAAAGACTAAATTCCCCTTATTTTGGGGCAAAAAGGCAGAAATTCCTTTAATTTTGAAGCAAAAGGCAGAAATTCCCCTTATTGTGGGACAAAATTGCTGAAATTTCCTTCTTTTGGGACAAAATTGCAGAAATTTCTTTTGGGGCAAAATTGCAGAAATTCAGCTTATTTGGGGTCAAAAATGCAGAAATTACCCTTATTTTAGGGCAAAAAGACTGAAATTCCCCCTTTTTCGTGCCAAAAAGGCAGAAATTCCCCTTATTTTGAGGCAAAAATGCAGAAATTTCCCTTATTTTGGAACAAAATTGCAGAAATTCCCCTTTTTTGTTTCAAAGAGGCAGAAATTCCCTTATTTTGGAGCAAAAATGCAGAAAATTGCCTTATTTTGGGGCAAAATTGCATAAATTTCCCTTATTATAGGGTAAAAAGGCAGAAATTCTCCTAATTATAGGGCAAAATTGCTTAAATATCTCTTATTTTGGGGCAAAATTGCAGAAATTCCCATAATTTTAGGAAAAAATTGCAGAAATTTTCCTTATGTTGGAGGAAAATTGCAGAAATTTCTCTATTTTGAGGCAAATTGCAGAAATGTCCGTTATTTTGGGGCAAAAATTCTGTAATGCTTCTAATTTTGGGGCAAAAATCAGAAATTCCATTAATTTTGGGGCAAAAATGCAGAAATTCCCCTTATTTTGGGCAATATTGCTGAAATTTCCCTTTTTTGGGACAAAATTGCAGAAATTTCCCTTATTTTTGGGCAAAATTGCAGAAATTTCCCTTATCTTGTGGCAAAAATAGAGAAATTCCTTTTATTTCAGGTCAAAAAGACAGAAATTACGCTTTCTTGGGGGCAAATTCCAGAAATTACCCTTATTTTAGAGAAAAAGGCTGAAATTCCTCTTATTTTGTGACAAAAAGGCAGAAATTCTTCTTATTTTAGAGCAAAAATGCAGAAATTCCACATAATTTTGGGCAAAAATGCAGAAATTTCCTTTATTTTGGGGTAAAACACAGTAATGCCCCTAATTTTGGAGCAAAAAGGCGGAAATTCCCCTAATTTTGAGGTAAAAAGGCAGAAATTCCCCTTATTTTGGCGCAAAAATGCTGAAATTCCTATTATTTTGGAGCAAAAATGCAGAAATTTTCCTTATTTTAGGGCAAAAAAACAGAAATTCTCCTTATTTTAAGCCAAAATTACAGAAATTACCCTTATTTTAGGCCAAAAAGACTAAAATCCCCTTATTTTGTGGCAAAAAGGCAGAAATTCCCCTGATTTTAGGGCAAATGGGCAGAAATTCACGTTAATTTTGGGCAAAAATGCAGAAATTTTCCTTAATTTGTGGCAAAAATGCAGAAATTTCCCTTATTTTTTGCCAAATAGGCAGAAATTTCCCTTGTTTTGAGGCAAAAGCTTATAAATTTAACTTATTTTAGTATAAAATTGCAGAAACTTCCTTTATTTTGGGGCAAAAATGCAGAAATTCCGATTATTTTGGGATAAAAAGGCAGAAATTTTTCTTACTTTGTAACAAAATTGCAGAAATTTCCCATATTTTGGGGCAAAAATGTAGTAATGCTTCTAATTTTGGGACAAAATTCAAAAATTTCACTAATTTTGGGGCAAAATTTAGAAATTTCACTAATTTTGGGGCAAAAAGGCAGAAATTCCTATTATTTTAGGGCAAAAATGAAGAAATTATTTTTATTTTGGGGCAAAAAGGCAGAAATTCTCCTCATTTTGGGCCCAAAAGGCAGAAATTTCCCTTATTTTTGGGCAAAATTGCAGAAATTTCTCTTATCATGGTACAAAAATCCAGAAATTCCCCTCATTTTAGGTCAAAAAGGCAGAAATTCCGCTAATTTGGGGGCCAATTGCAGAAATTAAACTTATTTAAGGGAAGAAGACTGAAATTCCCATTATTTTGTGCCAAAAAAGCAGAAATTCTTCTTATTTTAGGGCAAAAAGGCAGAAATTCCAATTAATATTGGGGAGAAATGCAGAAATTTCCCTTATTTTTGGGCAAAAGCACAGTAATGCCTTTAATTTTGCGGCAAAAATGCAGAAATTCCCCTAATTTTGGGGCAAACGGTAGAAATTCCTCTTATTGTGGGGCAAAATTGCTGAAATTTCCCTTTTTTGGGACAAAATTGCAAAAATTTCTTTTATTTTGAGGCAAAATTATCAGAAATTCCCCTTATTTCAGGTCAAAAATGCAGAAATACCGCATACTTGGTGTAAAAAAGGAAATTACCCTTATTTTAGGACAAAAATACTGAAATTCCCCCTTTTTTGCGCCAAAAAGGCAGAAATTTCCCTTATTTTGGGCAAAAATGCAGAAATTCCCCTTATTTTGGAACAAAATTGAAGATATTCCCCTTTTTTTGTTTCAAAAAGGCAGAAATTCCCTTTATTTTGGAGCAAAAATGCAGAAAATTCCCTTATTTTGGTGCAAAATTGCATAAATTTCCCTTATTATAGGGTAAAAAGGCAGAAATTCTCCTAATTATAGGGCAAAATTGCATAAATTTCCCTTATTTTGGGGCAAAATTTCAGAAATTCCCATAATTTTAGGACAAAATTGCAGAAATTTCCCTTATTTTGGGGCAAAATTGCAGAAATACCCTAATTTCAGAGCAAAAATGCAGAAATTTTCCTTTTTTGGATCAAAAAGGCAGAAATTTTTCTATTTTGAGGCAAATTGCAGAAATGTCCCTTATTTTGGGGCAAAAATTCTGTAATGCTTCTAATTTTGGGGCAAAAATCAGAAATTCCATTAATTTTGGGGCAAAAGGCAGAAATTCCTCTTATTGTGGGTAATATTGCTGAAATTTCCCATTTTTGGGACAAAATTGCAGAAATTTCCCTTATTTTTGGGCAAAATTGCAGAAATTTCCCTTATCTTGTGGCAAAAATACAGAAATTCCTTTTATTTCAGGTCAAAAAGACAGAAATTACGCTTTCTTTGGGGGCAAATTCCAGAAATTACCCTTATTTTAAAGAAAAAGCCTTAAATTCCTCTTATTTTGTGACAAAAAGGCAGAAATTCTTCTTATTTTAGAGCAAAAATGCAGAAATTCCACATAATTTTGGGCAAAAATGCAGAAATTTCCTTTATTTTTGGGTAAAACACAGTAATGCCCCTAATTTTGGAGAAAAAAGGCAGAAATTCCCCTAATTTTGAGGTAAAAAGGCAGAAATTCCCCTTATTTTGGGGCAAAAATGCTGAAATTCCCCTTATTTTGGAGCAAAAATGAAGAAATTTTCCTTATTTTAGGGCAAAAAGACAGAAATTCTTCTTATTTTAGGCCAAAAATACAGAAATTACCCTTATTTTAGGCCAAAATAATAAAATCCCCTTATTTTGTGGCAAAAAGGCAGAAATTCCCCTTATTTTAGGGCAAAAAGGCAGAAATTCCCATTAATTTTGGGCAAAAATGCAGAAATTTTCCTTAATTTGTGGCAAAAATGCAGAAATTTTCCTTATTTTTGGCCAAATAGGCAGAAATTTCCCTTATTTTGAGGCAAAAGCTTAGAAATTTTACTTATTTTAGTATAAAATTGCAAAAACTTCCCTTATTTTGTGGCAAAAATACAGAAATTCCCATTATTTTGGGGTAAAAAAGAAGAAATTTCCCTTACTTTGTAACAAAATTGCAGAAATTTCCCATATTTTGGGACAAAAATGTAGTAATGCTTCTAATTTTGGGGCAAAATTCAGAAATTTCACTAATTTTGGGGCAAAATTTAGAAATTTCACTAATTTTGGGGCAAAAAGGCAGAAATTCCTAATATTTTGGGGCAAAAATGCAGAAATTCTTTATATTTTGGGGCAAAAAGGCAGAAATTCTTATTTTAGGGCCAAAAGGCAGAAATTTCCCTTATTTTTGGGCAAAATTGCAGAAATTTCCCTTATCATGGGACAAAAATCCAGAAATTTCCCTCATTTTAGGTCAAAAATGCAGAATTTCCTCTAATTTAAGGGCAAATTGCAGATATTAAACTTATTTAAGAGAAGAAGACTGAAATTCCCCTTATTTTGTGCCAAAAAAGCAGAAATTCTTCTTTTTTTAGGGCAAAAAGGCAGAAATTCCAATTAATTTTGGGGAAAAATGCAGAAATTTCCCTTATTTTGGGGCAAAAACACAGTAATGCCTTTAATTTGGTAGCAAAAATGCAGAAATTCCCCTAATTTTGGGGCAAACGGCAGAAATTCCCCTCATTATGGGGCAAAATTGCTGAAATTTCCCTTTTTTGGGACAAAATTTCAAAAATTTCTCTTATTTTGGTGCAAAATTGCAGATATTCCTTTTATTTCAGGTCAAAAATGCAGAAATACCGCATACTTGGTGTCAAAAATGCAGAAATTACCCTTATTTTAGAGCAAAAATACTGAAATTCCCCTTTTTTGCGCCAAAAAGGCAGAAATTACCCTTATTTGGGCAAAAATGCAGAAATTCCTCTTATTTTGGAATGAAATTGCAGAAATTCCCCTTTTTTTGTTTCAAAAAGGCAGAAATTCCCTTTATTTTGGAGCACAAATGAAGAAAATTCCCTTATTTTGTTGCAAAATTGCATTAATTTCCCTTATTATAGGGTAAAAAGGCAGAAATTCCCCTAATTATAGGACAAAATTGCAGAAATTTCATTTATGTTGCGGCAAAATTGCAGAAATTCCCATAATTTAAGGGCAAAATTGCAGAAATTTTCCTTATTTTGGGACAAAATTGCAGAAATTCCCCTAATTTTGAAAAAAAATTGCAGAAATTCCCCTTATTTTGGAGCAAAAATGCCGAAATTTTCCTTAATTCAGGGCAAAAATACAGAAATTCCCCTTAATTTGGGGCAAAAATGCAGAAATTTCTCTTATTTTAGGCAAAAAATACAGAAATTACTATTATTTAAGGCAAAAAGACTAAATTCCCCTTATTTTGGGGCAAAAAGGCAGAAATTTCTCTTATTTTAGGCAAAAAATACAGAAATTACCCTTATTTAGGCAAAAAGACTAAATTCCCCTTATTTTGGGGCAAAAAGGCAGAAATTCCTTTAATTTTGAAGCAAAAGGCAGAAATTCCCCTTATTGTGGGACAAAATTGCTGAAATTTCCTTCTTTTGGGACAAAATTGCAGAAATTTCTTTTGGGGCAAAATTGCAGAAATTCAGCTTATTTGGGGTCAAAAATGCAGAAATTACCCTTATTTTAGGGCAAAAAGACTGAAATTCCCCCTTTTTCGTGCCAAAAAGGCAGAAATTCCCCTTATTTTGAGGCAAAAATGCAGAAATTTCCCTTATTTTGGAACAAAATTGCAGAAATTCCCCTTTTTTGTTTCAAAGAGGCAGAAATTCCCTTATTTTGGAGCAAAAATGCAGAAAATTGCCTTATTTTGGGGCAAAATTGCATAAATTTCCCTTATTATAGGGTAAAAAGGCAGAAATTCTCCTAATTATAGGGCAAAATTGCTTAAATATCTCTTATTTTGGGGCAAAATTGCAGAAATTCCCATAATTTTAGGAAAAAATTGCAGAAATTTTCCTTATGTTGGAGGAAAATTGCAGAAATTTCTCTATTTTGAGGCAAATTGCAGAAATGTCCGTTATTTTGGGGCAAAAATTCTGTAATGCTTCTAATTTTGGGGCAAAAATCAGAAATTCCATTAATTTTGGGGCAAAAATGCAGAAATTCCCCTTATTTTGGGCAATATTGCTGAAATTTCCCTTTTTTGGGACAAAATTGCAGAAATTTCCCTTATTTTTGGGCAAAATTGCAGAAATTTCCCTTATCTTGTGGCAAAAATAGAGAAATTCCTTTTATTTCAGGTCAAAAAGACAGAAATTACGCTTTCTTGGGGGCAAATTCCAGAAATTACCCTTATTTTAGAGAAAAAGGCTGGAATTCCTCCTATTTTGTGACAAAAAGGCAGAAATTCTTCTTATTTTAGAGCAAAAATGCAGAAATTCCACATAATTTTGGGCAAAAATGCAGAAATTTCCTTTATTTTGGGGTAAAACACAGTAATGCCCCTAATTTTGGAGCAAAAAGGCGGAAATTCCCCTAATTTTGAGGTAAAAAGGCAGAAATTCCCCTTATTTTGGCGCAAAAATGCTGAAATTCCTATTATTTTGGAGCAAAAATGCAGAAATTTTCCTTATTTTAGGGCAAAAAAACAGAAATTCTCCTTATTTTAAGCCAAAATTACAGAAATTACCCTTATTTTAGGCCAAAAAGACTAAAATCCCCTTATTTTGTGGCAAAAAGGCAGAAATTCCCCTGATTTTAGGGCAAATGGGCAGAAATTCACGTTAATTTTGGGCAAAAATGCAGAAATTTTCCTTAATTTGTGGCAAAAATGCAGAAATTTCCCTTATTTTTTGCCAAATAGGCAGAAATTTCCCTTGTTTTGAGGCAAAAGCTTATAAATTTAACTTATTTTAGAATAAAATTGCAGAAACTTCCTTTATTTTGGGGCAAAAATGCAGAAATTCCGATTATTTTGGGATAAAAAGGCAGAAATTTCCTATACTTTGTAACAAAATTGCAGAAATTTCCCATATTTTGGGGCAAAAATGTAGTAATGCTTCTAATTTTGGGACAAAATTCAAAAATTTCACTAATTTTGGGGCAAAATTTAGAAATTTCACTAATTTTGGGGCAAAAAGGCAGAAATTCCTATTATTTTAGGGCAAAAATGAAGAAATTATTTTTATTTTTGGGCAAAAAGGCAGAAATTCTCCTCATTTTGGGCCCAAAAGGCAGAAATTTCCCTTATTTTTGGGCAAAATTGCAGAAATTTCTCTTATCATGGTACAAAAATCCAGAAATTCCGCTCATTTTAGGTCAAAAAGGCAGAAATTCCGCTAATTTGGGGGCCAATTGCAGAAATTAAACATATTTAAGGGAAGAAGACTGAAATTCCCATTATTTTGTGCCAAAAAAGCAGAAATTCTTCTTATTTTAGGGCAAAAAGGCAGAAATTCCAATTAATATTGGGGAAAAATGCAGAAATTTCCCTTATTTTTGGGCAAAAGCACAGTAATGCCTTTAATTTTGCGGCAAAAATGCAGAAATTCCCCTAATTTTGGGGCAAACGGCAGAAATTCCTCTTATTGTGGGGCAAAATTGCTGAAATTTCCCTTTTTTGGGACAAAATTGCAAAAATTTCTTTTATTTTGAGGCAAAATTATCAGAAATTCCCCTTATTTCAGGTCAAAAATGCAGAAATACTGCATACTTGGTGTAAAAAAGGAAATTACCCTTATTTTAGGACAAAAATACTGAAATTCCCCCTTTTTTGCGCCAAAAAGGCAGAAATTTCCCTTATTTTGGGCAAAAATGCAGAAATTCCGATTATTTTGGGATAAAAAGGCAGAAATTTTTCTTACTTTGTAACAAAATTGCAGAAATTTCCCATATTTTGGGGCAAAAATGTAGTAATGCTTCTAATTTTGGGACAAAATTCAAAAATTTCACTAATTTTGGGGCAAAATTTAGAAATTTCACTAATTTTGGGGCAAAAAGGCAGAAATTCCTATTATTTTAGGGCAAAAATGAAGAAATTATTTTTATTTTGGGGCAAAAAGGCAGAAATTCTCCTCATTTTGGGCCCAAAAGGCAGAAATTTCCCTTATTTTTGGGCATAATTGCAGAAATTTCTCTTATCATGGTACAAAAATCCAGAAATTCCCCTCATTTTAGGTCAAAAAGGCAGAAATTCCGCTAATTTGGGGGCCAATTGCAGAAATTAAACTTATTTAAGGGAAGAAGACTGAAATTCCCATTATTTTGTGCCAAAAAAGCAGAAATTCTTCTTATTTTAGGGCAAAAAGGCAGAAATTCCAATTAATATTGGGGAAAAATGCAGAAATTTCCCTTATTTTTGGGCAAAAGCACAGTAATGCCTTTAATTTTGCGGCAAAAATGCAGAAATTCCCCTAATTTTGGGGCAAACGGTAGAAATTCCTCTTATTGTGGGGCAAAATTGCTGAAATTTCCCTTTTTTGGGACAAAATTGCAAAAATTTCTTTTATTTTGAGGCAAAATT
Organism: Micromys minutus; assembly: GCF_963924665.1. Taxonomy (NCBI): domain Eukaryota; kingdom Metazoa; phylum Chordata; class Mammalia; order Rodentia; family Muridae; genus Micromys; species Micromys minutus. The sequence continues at coordinate 190,404 of NW_027667339.1, forward strand.
ATCAGAAATTCCCCTTATTTCAGGTCAAAAATGCAGAAATACCGCATACTTGGTGTAAAAAAGGAAATTACCTTTATTTTAGGACAAAAATACTGAAATTCCCCCTTTTTTGCACCAAAAAGGCAGAAATTTCCCTTATTTTGGGCAAAAATGCAGAAATTCCCCTTATTTTGGAACAAAATTGAAGATATTCCCCTTTTTTTGTTTCAAAAAGGCAGAAATTCCCTTTATTTTGGAGCAAAAATGCAGAAAATTCCCTTATTTTGGTGCAAAATTGCATAAATTTCCCTTATTATAGGGTAAAAAGGCAGAAATTCTCCTAATCATAGGGCAAAATTGCATAAATTTCCCTTATTTTGGGGCAAAATTTCAGAAATTCCCATAATTTTAGGACAAAATTGCAGAAATTTCCCTTATTTTGGGGCAAAATTGCAGAAATACCCTAATTTCAGAGCAAAAATGCAGAAATTTTCCTTTTTTGGATCAAAAAGGCAGAAATTTTTCTATTTTGAGGCAAATTGCAGAAATGTCCCTTATTTTGGGGCAAAAATTCTGTAATGCTTCTAATTTTGGGGCAAAAATCAGAAATTCCATTAATTTTGGGGCAAAAGGCAGAAATTCCTCTTATTGTGGGTAATATTGCTGAAATTTCCCATTTTTGGGACAAAATTGCAGAAATTTCCCTTATTTTTGGGCAAAATTGCAGAAATTTCCCTTATCTTGTGGCAAAAATACAGAAATTCCTTTTATTTCAGGTCAAAAAGACAGAAATTATGCTTTCTTTGGGGGCAAATTCCAGAAATTACCCTTATTTTAAAGAAAAAGCCTTAAATTCCTCTTATTTTGTGACAAAAAGGCAGAAATTCTTCTTATTTTAGAGCAAAAATGCAGAAATTCCACATAATTTTGGGCAAAAATGCAGAAATTTCCTTTATTTTTGGGTAAAACACAGTAATGCCCCTAATTTTGGAGAAAAAAGGCAGAAATTCCCCTAATTTTGAGGTAAAAAGGCAGAAATTCCCCTTATTTTGGGGCAAAAATGCTGAAATTCCCCTTATTTTGGAGCAAAAATGAAGAAATTTTCCTTATTTTAGGGCAAAAAGACAGAAATTCTTCTTATTTTAGGCCAAAAATACAGAAATTACCCTTATTTTAGGCCAAAATAATAAAATCCCCTTATTTTGTGGCAAAAAGGCAGAAATTCCCCTTATTTTAGGGCAAAAAGGCAGAAATTCCCGTTAATTTTGGGCAAAAATGCAGAAATTTTCCTTAATTTGTGGCAAAAATGCAGAAATTTTCCTTATTTTTGGCCAAATAGGCAGAAATTTCCCTTATTTTGAGGCAAAAGCTTAGAAATTTTACTTATTTTAGTATAAAATTGCAAAAACTTCCCTTATTTTGTGGCAAAAATACAGAAATTCCCATTATTTTGGGGTAAAAAAGAAGAAATTTCCCTTACTTTGTAACAAAATTGCAGAAATTTCCCATATTTTGGGACAAAAATGTAGTAATGCTTCTAATTTTGGGGCAAAATTCAGAAATTTCACTAATTTTGGGGCAAAATTTAGAAATTTCACTAATTTTGGGGCAAAAAGGCAGAAATTCCTTATATTTTGGGGCAAAAATGCAGAAATTCTTTATATTTTGGGGCAAAAAGGCAGAAATTCTTATTTTAGGGCCAAAAGGCAGAAATTTCCCTTATTTTTGGGCAAAATTGCAGAAATTTCCCTTATCATGGGACAAAAATCCAGAAATTTCCCTCATTTTAGGTCAAAAATGCAGAATTTCCTCTAATTTAAGGGCAAATTGCAGATATTAAACTTATTTAAGAGAAGAAGACTGAAATTCCCCTTATTTTGTGCCAAAAAAGCAGAAATTCTTCTTTTTTTAGGGCAAAAAGGCAGAAATTCCAATTAATTTTGGGGAAAAATGCAGAAATTTCCCTTATTTTGGGGCAAAAACACAGTAATGCCTTTAATTTGGTAGCAAAAATGCAGAAATTCCCCTAATTTTGGGGCAAACGGCAGAAATTCCCCTCATTATGGGGCAAAATTGCTGAAATTTCCCTTTTTTGGGACAAAATTTCAAAAATTTCTCTTATTTTGGTGCAAAATTGCAGATATTCCTTTTATTTCAGGTCAAAAATGCAGAAATACCGCATACTTGGTGTCAAAAATGCAGAAATTACCCTTATTTTAGAGCAAAAATACTGAAATTCCCCTTTTTTGCGCCAAAAAGGCAGAAATTACCCTTATTTGGGCAAAAATGCAGAAATTCCCCTTATTTTGGAACGAAATTGCAGAAATTCCCCTTTTTTTGTTTCAAAAAGGCAGAAATTCCCTTTATTTTGGAGCACAAATGAAGAAAATTCCCTTATTTTGTTGCAAAATTGCATTAATTTCCCTTATTATAGGGTAAAAAGGCAGAAATTCCCCTAATTATAGGACAAAATTGCAGAAATTTCATTTATGTTGCGGCAAAATTGCAGAAATTCAGCTTATTTGGGGTCAAAAATGCAGAAATTACCCTTATTTTAGGGCAAAAAGACTGAAATTCCCCCTTTTTCGTGCCAAAAAGGCAGAAATTCCCCTTATTTTGAGGCAAAAATGCAGAAATTTCCCTTATTTTGGAACAAAATTGCAGAAATTCCCCTTTTTTGTTTCAAAGAGGCAGAAATTCCCTTATTTTGGAGCAAAAATGCAGAAAATTGCCTTATTTTGGGGCAAAATTGCATAAATTTCCCTTATTATAGGGTAAAAAGGCAGAAATTCTCCTAATTATAGGGCAAAATTGCTTAAATATCTCTTATTTTGGGGCAAAATTGCAGAAATTCCCATAATTTTAGGAAAAAATTGCAGAAATTTTCCTTATGTTGGAGGAAAATTGCAGAAATTTCTCTATTTTGAGGCAAATTGCAGAAATGTCCGTTATTTTGGGGCAAAAATTCTGTAATGCTTCTAATTTTGGGGCAAAAATCAGAAATTCCATTAATTTTGGGGCAAAAATGCAGAAATTCCCCTTATTTTGGGCAATATTGCTGAAATTTCCCTTTTTTGGGACAAAATTGCAGAAATTTCCCTTATTTTTGGGCAAAATTGCAGAAATTTCCCTTATCTTGTGGCAAAAATAGAGAAATTCCTTTTATTTCAGGTCAAAAAGACAGAAATTACGCTTTCTTGGGGGCAAATTCCAGAAATTACCCTTATTTTAGAGAAAAAGGCTGAAATTCCTCTTATTTTGTGACAAAAAGGCAGAAATTCTTCTTATTTTAGAGCAAAAATGCAGAAATTCCACATAATTTTGGGCAAAAATGCAGAAATTTCCTTTATTTTGGGGTAAAACACAGTAATGCCCCTAATTTTGGAGCAAAAAGGCGGAAATTCCCCTAATTTTGAGGTAAAAAGGCAGAAATTCCCCTTATTTTGGCGCAAAAATGCTGAAATTCCCATTATTTTGGAGCAAAAATGCAGAAATTTTCCTTATTTTAGGGCAAAAAAACAGAAATTCTCCTTATTTTAAGCCAAAATTACAGAAATTACCCTTATTTTAGGCCAAAAAGACTAAAATCCCCTTATTTTGTGGCAAAAAGGCAGAAATTCCCCTGATTTTAGGGCAAATGGGCAGAAATTCACGTTAATTTTGGGCAAAAATGCAGAAATTTTCCTTAATTTGTGGCAAAAATGCAGAAATTTCCCTTATTTTTTGCCAAATAGGCAGAAATTTCCCTTGTTTTGAGGCAAAAGCTTATAAATTTAACTTATTTTAGTGTAAAATTGCAGAAACTTCCTTCATTTTGGGGCAAAAATGCAGAAATTCCGATTATTTTGGGATAAAAAGGCAGAAATTTCCCTTACTTTGTAACAAAATTGCAGAAATTTCCCATATTTTGGGGCAAAAATGTAGTAATGCTTCTAATTTTGGAACAAAATTCAAAAATTTCACTAATTTTGGGGCAAAATTTAGAAATTTCACTAATTTTGGGGCAAAAAGGCAGAAATTCCTATTATTTTAGGGCAAAAATGAAGAAATTATTTTTATTTTGGGGCAAAAAGGCAGAAATTCTCCTCATTTTGGGCCCAAAAGGCAGAAATTTCCCTTATTTTTGGGCAAAATTGCAGAAATTTCTCTTATCATGGTACAAAAATCCAGAAATTCCGCTCATTTTAGGTCAAAAAGGCAGAAATTCCGCTAATTTGGGGGCCAATTGCAGAAATTAAACTTATTTAAGGGAAGAAGACTGAAATTCCCATTATTTTGTGCCAAAAAAGCAGAAATTCTTCTTATTTTAGGGCAAAAAGGCAGAAATTCCAATTAATTTTGGGGAAAATTGCAGAAATTTCCCTTATTTTTGGGCAAAAGCACAGTAATGCCTTTAATTTTGCGGCAAAAATGCAGAAATTCCTTTAATTTTGGGGCAAACGGCAGAAATTCCTCTTATTGTGGGGCAAAATTGCTGAAATTTCCCTTTTTTGGGACAAAATTGCAAAAATTTCTTTTATTTCGAGGCAAAATTATCAGAAATTCCCCTTATTTCAGGTCAAAAATGCAGAAATACTGCATACTTGGTGTAAAAAAGGAAATTACCCTTATTTTAGGACAAAAATACTGAAATTCCCCCTTTTTTGTGCCAAAAAGGCAGAAATTTCCCTTATTTTGGGCAAAAATGCAGAAATTCCCCTTATTTTGGAACAAAATTGAAGATATTCCCCTTTTTTTGTTTCAAAAAGGCAGAAATTCCCTTTATTTTGGAGCAAAAATGAAGAAAATTCCTTTATTTTGTTGCAAAATTGCATTAATTTCCCATATTATAGGGTCAAAAGGCAGAAATTCATCTAATTATAGGCAAAATTGCAGAAATTTCCTTTATGTTGTGGCAAAATTGCAGAAATTTCCCTTATTTTGGGACAAAATTGCAGAAATTCCCCTAATTTTGAAAAAAAATTGTAGAAATTCCCCTTATTTTGGAGCAAAAATGCAGAAATTTTCCTTAATTCAGGGCAAAAATACAGAAATTCCCCTTATTTTGGGGCAAAAATGCAGAAATTTCTCATATTTTAGGCAAAAAATACAGAAATTACCCTTATTTAAGGCAATAAGACTAAATTCCCCTTATTTTGAAGCAAAAAGGCAAGAATTCCCCTAATTTTGAAGAAAAAGGCAGAAATTCCCCTTATTGTGGGACAAAATTGCTGAAATTACCTTTTTTTGGGACAAAATTGCAGAAATTCCCCTTTTTTTGTTTCAAAAAGGCAGAAATTCCCTTTATTTTGGAGCAAAAATGCAGAAAATTCCCTTATTTTGGTGCAAAATTGCATAAATTTCCCTTATTATAGGGTAAAAAGGCAGAAATTCTCCTAATTATAGGGCAAAATTGCATAAATTTCCCTTATTTTGGGGCAAAATTTCAGAAATTCCCATAATTTTAGGACAAAATTGCAGAAATTTCCCTTATTTTGGGGCAAAATTGCAGAAATACCCTAATTTCAGAGCAAAAATGCAGAAATTTTCCTTTTTTGGATCAAAAAGGCAGAAATTTTTCTATTTTGAGGCAAATTGCAGAAATGTCCCTTATTTTGGGGCAAAAATTCTGTAATGCTTCTAATTTTGGGGCAAAAATCAGAAATTCCATTAATTTTGGGGCAAAAGGCAGAAATTCCCCTTATTGTGGGTAATATTGCTGAAATTTCCCATTTTTGGGACAAAATTGCAGAAATTTCCTTAATTTTTGGGCAAAATTGCAGAAATTTCCCTTATGGCAAAAATACAGAAATTCCTTTTATTTCAGGTCAAAAAGACAGAAATTACGCTTTCTTTGGGGGCAAATTCCAGAAATTACCCTTATTTTAAAGAAAAAGCCTTAAATTCCTCTTATTTTGTGACAAAAAGGCAGAAATTCTTCTTATTTTAGAGCAAAAATGCAGAAATTCCACATAATTTTGGGCAAAAATGCAGAAATTTCCTTTATTTTTGGGTAAAACACAGTAATGCCCCTAATTTTGGAGAAAAAAGGCAGAAATTCCCCTAATTTTGAGGTAAAAAGGCAGAAATTCCCCTTATTTTGGGGCAAAAATGCTGAAATTCCCCTTATTTTGGAGCAAAAATGAAGAAATTTTCCTTATTTTAGGGCAAAAAGACAGAAATTCTTTTATTTTAGGCCAAAAATACAGAAATTACCCTTATTTTAGGCCAAAATAATAAAATCCCCTTATTTTGTGGCAAAAAGGCAGAAATTCCCCTTATTTTAGGGCAAAAAGGCAGAAATTCCCGTTAATTTTGGGCAAAAATGCAGAAATTTTCCTTAATTTGTGGCAAAAATGCAGAAATTTTCCTTATTTTTGGCCAAATAGGCAGAAATTTCCCTTATTTTGAGGCAAAAGCTTAGAAATTTTACTTATTTTAGTATAAAATTGCAAAAACTTCCCTTATTTTGTGGCAAAAATACAGAAATTCCCATTATTTTGGGGTAAAAAAAAAGAAATTTCCCTTACTTTGTAACAAAATTGCAGAAATTTCCCATATTTTGGGACAAAAATGTAGTAATGCTTCTAATTTTGGGGCAAAATTCAGAAATTTCACTAATTTTGGGGCAAAATTTAGAAATTTCACTAATTTTGGGGCAAAAAGGCAGAAATTCCTAATATTTTGGGGCAAAAATGCAGAAATTCTTTATATTTTGGGACAAAAAGGCAGAAATTCTTATTTTAGGGCCAAAAGGCAGAAATTTCCCTTATTTTTGGGCAAAATTGCAGAAATTTCCCTTATCATGGGACAAAAATCCAGAAATTTCCCTCATTTTAGGTCAAAAATGCAGAATTTCCTCTAATTTAAGGGCAAATTGCAGATATTAAACTTATTTAAGAGAAGAAGACTGAAATTCCCCTTATTTTGTGCCAAAAAAGCAGAAATTCTTCTTTTTTTAGGGCAAAAAGGCAGAAATTCCAATTAATTTTGGGGAAAAATGCAGAAATTTCCCTTATTTTGGGGCAAAAACACAGTAATGCCTTTAATTTGGTAGCAAAAATGCAGAAATTCCCCTAATTTTGGGGCAAACGGCAGAAATTCCCCTCATTATGGGGCAAAATTGCTGAAATTTCCCTTTTTTGGGACAAAATTTCAAAAATTTCTCTTATTTTGGTGCAAAATTGCAGATATTCCTTTTATTTCAGGTCAAAAATGCAGAAATACCGCATACTTGGTGTCAAAAATGCAGAAATTACCCTTATTTTAGAGCAAAAATACTGAAATTCCCCTTTTTTGCGCCAAAAAGGCAGAAATTACCCTTATTTGGGCAAAAATGCAGAAATTCCCCTTATTTTGGAACGAAATTGCAGAAATTCCCCTTTTTTTTGTTTCAAAAAGGCAGAAATTCCCTTTATTTTGGAGCACAAATGAAGAAAATTCCCTTATTTTGTTGCAAAATTGCATTAATTTCCCTTATTATAGGGTAAAAAGGCAGAAATTCCCCTAATTATAGGACAAAATTGCAGATATTTCCTTTATGTTGCGGCAAAATTGCAGAAATTCCCATAATTTAAGGGCAAAATTGCAGAAATTTTCCTTATTTTGGGACAAAATTGCAGAAATTCCCCTAATTTTGAAAAAAAATTGCAGAAATTCCCCTTATTTTGTAGAAAAAATGCCGAAATTTTTCTTAATTCAGGGCAAAAATACAGAAATTCCCCTTAATTTGGGGCAAAAATGCAGAAATTTCTCTTATTTTAGGCAAAAAATACAGAAATTACTATTATTTAAGGCAAAAAGACTAAATTCCCCTTATTTTGGGGCAAAAAGGCAGAAATTCCCCTAATTTTGAAGCAAAAGGCAGAAATTCCCCTTATTGTGGGGCAAAATTGCTGAAATTTCCTTTTTTAGGGACAAAATTGCAGAAATTTTTCTTATTTCGCGCAAAATTGCAGAAATTCAGCTTATTTGGGGTCAAAAATGCAGAAATTACTCTTATTTTAGGGCAAAAAGACTGAAATTCCCCCTTTTTTGCGCCAAAAAGGCAGAAATTCCACTTATTTTGGGGCAAAAATGCAGAAATTCCCCTTATTTTGGAACAAAATTGCAGAAATTCCCCTTTTTTGTTTCAAAAAAGCAGAAATTCCCTTTATTTTGGAGCAAAAATGAAGAAAACTTTCCTATTTTGCTGCAAAATTGCATAAATTTCACTTATTATAGGGTAAAAAGACAGAAATTCTCCTAATTATAGGGCAAAATTGCATAAATTTCCATTATTTTTGGGAAAAATTGCAGAAATTCCCATAATTTTAGGACAAAATTGCAGAAATTTCCTTATTTTGGGCCAAAATTGCAGAAATTTCCCTAATTTTGGAGCAAAAATGCAGAAATTTTTTTTTTTGGATCAAAAAGGCAGAAATTTCTCTATTTTGAGGCAAATTGCCGAAATGTCCCTTATTTTAGAGCAAAAATTCTGTAATGCTTCTAATTTTGGGGAAAAAATCAGAAATTCCATTAATTTTGGGGCAAAAAGGCAGAAATTCCCCTTATTGTGGGCAATATTGCTGAAATTTCCCATTTTTGGGACAAAATTGCAGAAATTTCCCTTATTTTTGCAGAAAATTGCAGAAATTTCCCTTATCTTGTGGCAAAAATACAGAAATTCCTTTTATTTCAGGTCAAAAAGACAGAAATTACGCTTTCTTGGGGGCAAATTCCAGAAATTATTCTTATTTTAGAGAAAAAGTCTGAAATTCCTCTTATTTTGTGACAAAAAGGCAGAAATTCTTCTTATTTTAGAGCAAAAATGCAGAAATTCCACATAATTTTGGGCAAAAATGCAGAAATTTCCTTTATTTTGGGGTAAAACACAGTAATGCCCCTAATTTTGGAGCAAAAAGGCGGAAATTCCCCTAATTTTGAGGTAAAAAAACAGAAATTCTCCTTATTTTGGAGCAAAAATGCTGAAATTCCCCTTATTTTGGAGCAAAAATGCAAAAATTTTTCTTATTTTAGGGCAAAAAGACAGAAATTCTCCTTATTTTAGGCCAAAAATACAGAAATTACCCTTATTTTAGGCCAAAAAGAATAAAATCTCCTTATTTTGTGGCAAAAAGGCAGAAATTCCCCTTATTTTAGGGCAAAAAGGCAGAAATTCACGTTAATTTGGGGCAAAAATGCAGAAATTTTCCTTAATTTGTGGCAAAAATGCAGAAATTTCCCTTATTTTTGGCCAAATAGCTAGAAATTTCACTTATTTTAAGGCAAAAGCTTAGAAATTTAACTTATTTTAGTATAAAATTGCAGAAACTTCCCTTATATTGTGGCAAAAATACAGAAATTCCCATTATTTTGGGATAAAAAAGAAAGAAATTTTCTTTACTTTGTAACAAAATTGCAGAAATTTCTCATATTTTGGGACAAAAATGTTGTAATGCTTCGAATTTTGGGGCAAAATTCAGAAATTTCACTAATTTTGGGGCAAAATTTGAAAATTTCACTAATTTTGAGGCAAAAAGGCAGAAATTCCTATTATTTTGGGGCAAAAATGCAGAAATTCTTTATATTGTGGGGCAAAAAGGCAGAAATTCTCATTTTAAGGCCAAAAGGCAGAAATTTACCTCATTTTTGGGCAAAATTGCAGAATTTTCCCTTATCATGGGACAAAAATCCAGAAATTTCCCTCATTTTAGGTCAAAAATGTAGAATTTCCTTTAATTTAAGGGCAAATTGCAGCTATTAAACTTATTTAAGAGAAGAAGACTGAAATTCCTCTTATATTGTGCCAAAAAAGCAGAAATTCTTCTTTTTTTAGGGCAAAAAGGCAGAAATTCCAATTAATTTTGGGGAAAAATGCAGAAATTTCCCTTATTTTGGGGCAAAAACACAGTAATGCCTTTAATTTGGTAGCAAAAATGCAGAAATTCTCCTAATTTTGGGGCAAACGGCAGAAATACCCCTTATTATGGAGCAAAATTGCTGAAATTTCCCTTTTTTGGGACAAAATTTCAAAAATTTCTCTTATTTTGGTGCAAAATTGCAGAAATTCCTTTTATTTCAGATCAAAAATGCAGAAATACCGCATACTTGGTGTCAAAAATGCAGAAATTACCCTTATTTTAGGGCAAAAATACTGAAATTCCCCCTTTTTTGCGCCAAAAAGGCAGAAATTACCCTTATTTGGGCAAAAATGCAGAAATTCCCCTTATTTTGGAACAAAATTGAAGATATTCTCCTTTTTTTGTTTCAAAAAGGCAGAAATTCCCTTTATTTTGGAGCAAAAATGAAGAAAATTCCTTTATTTTGTTGCAAAATTGCATTAATTTCCCTTATTATAGGGTAAAAAGGCAGAAATTCCCCTAATTATAGGACAAAATTGCAGAAATTTCCTTTATGTTGCGGCAAAATTGCAGAAATTCCCATAATTTAAGGGCAAAATTGCAGAAATTTTTTTTATTTTGGGACAAAATTGCAGAAATTCCCCTAATTTTGAAAAAAAATTGCAGAAATTCCCCTTATTTTGGAGCAAAAATGCAGAAATTTTCCTTAATTCAGGACAAAAATACAGAAATTCCCCTTATTTTGGGGCAAAAATGCAGAAATTTCTCTTATTTTAGGCAAAAAATACAGAAATTACCCTTATTTAAGGCAAAAAGACTAAATTCCCCTTATTTGGGGACAAAAAGGCAGAAATTCCCCTAATTTTGAAGCAAAAGGCAGAAATTCCCCTTATTGTGGGGCAAAATTGCTGAAATTTCCTTTTTTGAGACAAAATTGCAGAAATTTCTCTTATTTTGGGGCAAAATTGCAGAATTTCAGCTTACTTGGGGTCAAAAATGCAGAAATTACCCTTATTTTAGGACAAAAAGACTGAAATTCCCCCTTTTTTTGCGCCAAAAAGGCAGAAATTCCCCTTATTTTGGGCAAAAATGCAGAAATTCCCCTTATTTTAGAACAAAATTGAAGATATTCCCCTTTTTTTGTTTCAAAAAGGCAGAAATTCCCTTTATTTTGGAGCAAAAATGAAGAAAATTCCCTTATTTTGTTGCAAAATTGCATTAATTTCCCTTATTATAGGGTAAAAATGCAGAAATTCCTCTAATTATAGAGCAAAATTGCAGAAATTTCCTTTATGTTGTGGCAAAATTGCCGAAATTCCCATAATTTTAGGGCAAAATTGCAGAAATTTCCATTATTTTGGGTCAAAATTGCAGAAATTCCCCTAATTTTGAAAAAAAATTGTAGAAATTCTCCTTATTTTGGGGTAAAAATGCAGAAATTCCCCTTATTTTGGAACAAAATTGCAGAAATTCCCCTTTTTTTGTTTCAAAAAGGAAGAAATTCCCTTTATTTTGGAGCAAAAATGCAGAAAATTCTTTTATTTTGGTGAAAAATTGCATAAATTTCTCTTCTTATAGGGTAAAAAGGCAGAAATTCTCCTAATTATAGGGCAAAATTGCATAAATTTCCTTTATTTTGGGGCAAAATTGCAGAAATTCCAATAATTTTAGGACAAAATTGCAGAAATTTCCCTTATTTTGGGGCAAAATTGCAGAAATTCCCCTAATTTTGGAGAAAAAAATGCAGAAATTTTCCTTTTTTGGATCAAAAAGGCAGAAATTTCTCTATTTTGAGGGAAATTGCAGAAATGTCCCTTATTGTGGGGCAAAAATTCTGTAATGCTTCTAATTTTGGGGCAAAAATCAGAAATTCCATTAATTTTGGGGCAAAAACGCAGAAATTCCCCTTATTGTGGGCTATATTGCTGACATTTCCCATTTTTGGGACAAAATTGCAGAAATTTCCCTTATTTTTGGGCAAAATTGCAGAAATTTCCCTTATCTTGTGGCAAAAATACAGAAATTCCTTTTATTTCAGGTCAAAAAGACAGAAATTACGCTTTCTTAGGGGCATATTCCAGAAATTACCCTTATTTTAGAGAAAAAGCCTGAAATTCCTCTTATTTTATGACAAAAAGGCAGAAATTCTTCTTATTTTAGAGCAAAAATGCAGAAATTCCACATAATTTTGGGCAAAAATGCAGAAATTTCCTTTATTTTGGGGTAAAACACAGTAATGCCCCTAATTTTGGAGCAAAAAGGCTGAAATTCCCCTAATTTTGAGGTAAAAAGGTAGAAATTTCCCTTATTTTGGGGCAAAAATCCTGAAATTTCCCTTATTTTGGAGTAAAAATGCAGAAATTTTCCTTATTTTAGGGCAAAAAGACAGAAATTTTTCTTATTTTAGGCCAAAAATACAGAAATTACCCTTATTTTAGGCCAAAATAATAAAATCCCCTTATTTTGTAGCAAAAAGGCAGAAATTCCCCTTATTTTAGGGCAAAAAGGCAGAAATTCCCGTTAATTTTGGGCAAAAATGCAGAAATTTTCCTTAATTTGTGCCAAAAATGCAGAAATTTTCCTTATTTTTGGCCAAATAGGCAGAAATTTCCCTTATTTTGAGGCAAAAGCTTAGAAATTTTACTTATTTTAGTATAAAATTGCAGAAACTTCCCTTATATTGTGGCAAAAATACAGAAATTCCCATTATTTTGGGATAAAAAAGAAAGAAATTTCCCTTAGTTTGTAAGAAAATTGCAGAAATTTCCCATATTTTGGGACAAAAATGTAGTAATGCTTCGAATTTTAGGGCAAAATTCAGAAATTTCACTAATTTTGTGGCAAAATTTAGAATTTTCACTAATTTTGAGGCAAAAAGGCAGAAATTCCTATTATTTTGGGGCAAAAATGCAGAAATTCTTTATATTTTGGGGCAAAAAGGCAGAAATTCTCATTTTAAGGCCAAAAGGCAGAAATTTCCCTTATTTTTGGGCAAAATTGCAGAAATTTCCCTTATCATGGGACAAAAATCCAGAAATTTCCCTCATTTTAGGTCAAAAATGCAGAATTTCCTCTAATTTAAGGGCAAATTGCAGATATTAAACTTATTTAAGAGAAGAAGACTGAAATTCCCCTTATTTTGTGCCAAAAAAGCAGAAATTCTTCTTTTTTTAGGGCAAAAAGGCAGAAATTCCAATTAATTTTGGGGAAAAATGCAGAAATTTCCCTTATTTTGGGGCAAAAACACAGTAATGCCTTTAATTTGGTAGCAAAAATGCAGAAATTCCCCTAATTTTGGGGCAAACGGCAGAAATTCCCCTCATTATGGGGCAAAATTGCTGAAATTTCCCTTTTTTGGGACAAAATTTCAAAAATTTCTCTTATTTTGGCGCAAAATTGCAGATATTCCTTTTATTTCAGGTCAAAAATGCAGAAATACCGCATACTTGGTGTCAAAAATGCAGAAATTACCCTTATTTTAGAGCAAAAATACTGAAATTCCCCTTTTTTGCGCCAAAAAGGCAGAAATTACCCTTATTTGGGCAAAAATGCAGAAATTCCTCTTATTTTGGAACGAAATTGCAGAAATTCCCCTTTTTTTGTTTTAAAAAGGCAGAAATTCCCTTTATTTTGGAGCAAAAATGAAGAAAATTCCCTTATTTTGTTGCAAAATTGCATTAATTTCCCTTATTATAGGGTAAAAAGGCAGTAATTCCTCTAATTATAGGACAAAATTGAAGAAATTTTTTTTTATGTTGCGGCAAAATTGCAGAAATTCCCATAATTTAAGGGCAAAATTGCAGAAATTTTCCTTATTTGTGACAAAATTGCAGAAATTCCCCTAATTTTGAAAAAAAATTGCAGAAATTCCCCTTATTTTGGAGCAAAAATGCAGAAATTTTCCTTAATTCAGGACAAAAGTACAGAAATTCCCCTTATTTTGGGGCAAAAATGCAGAAATTTCTCTTATTTTAGGCAAAAAATACAGAAATTACCCTTATTTAAGGCAAAAAGACTAAATTCCCCTTATTTGGGGGCAAAAAGGCAGAAATTCCCCTAATTTTGAAGCAAAAGGCAGGAATTCCCCTTATTGTGGGGCAAAATTGCTGAAATTTTCTTTTTTTGAGAAAAACTTGCAGAAAGTTCTTTTATTTTGGGGCAAAATTGCAGAAATTCAGCTTATTTGGGGTCAAAAATGCAGAAATTACCCTTATTTTAGGGCAAAAAGACTGAAATTCCCCCTTTTTTGCGCCACAAAGGCAGAAATTTCCCTTATTTTGGGCAAAAATGCAGAAATTCCCCTTATTTTGGAACAAAATTGAAAATATTACCCTTTTTTTGTTTCAAAAAGGCAGAAATTCTCTTTATTTTGGAGCAAAAATGAAGAAAATTCTCTTATTTTGTTGCAAAATTGCATTAATTTCCATTATTATAGGGTAAAAAGGCAGAAATTCCCCTAATTATAGGACAAAATTGCAGAAATTTCCTTTATGTTGCGGAAAAATTGCAGAAATTCCCTTAATTTAAGAACAAAATTGCAGAAATTTTCCTTATTTTGGGACAAAATTCAGAAATTCCCCTAATTTTGAAAAAAAAAATGCAGAAATTCCCCTTATTTTGGAGCAAAAATGCAGAAATTTTCCTTAATTCAGGACAAAAATACAGAAATTCCCATTATTTTGGGGCAAACATGCAGAAATTTCTCTTATTTTAGGCAAATAATACAGAAATTACCCTTATTTAAGGCAAAAAGACTAAATTCCCCTTATTTGGGGGCAAAAAGGCAGAAATTCCCCTAATTTTGAAGCAAAAGGCAGAAATTCCCCTTATTGTGGGGCAAAATTGCTGAAATTTATTTTTTTTTAGACAAAATTGCAGAAATTTCTTTTATTTTGGGGCAAAATTACAGAAATTCAGCTTATTTGGGGTCAAAAATGCAGAAATTACCCTTATTTTAGGTCAAAAATACTGAAATTCCCTCTTTTTTGCGCCAAAAAGGCAGAAATTTCCCTTATTTTGGGCAAAAATGCAGAAATTCCCCTTATTTTGGAACAAAATTGAAGATATTCCCCTTTTTTGTTTCAAAAAGGAAGAAATTCCCTTTATTTTGGAGCAAAAATGAAGAAAATTCCCTTATTTTGTTGCAAAATTGCATTAATTTCCCTTATTATAGGGTAAAAATGCAGAAATTCCTCTAATTATAGGGCAAAATTGCAGAAATTTCCTTTATGTTGTGGCAAAATTGCAGAAATTCCCATAATTTTAGGGCAAAATTGCAGAAATTTCCATTATTTTCGGACAAAATTGCAAAAATTTTCATAATTTTGAAAAAAAATTGTAGAAATTCTCCTTATTTTGGGGTAAAAATGCAGAAATTCCCCTTATTTTGGAACCAAATTGCAGAAATTCCCCTCTTTTTGTTTCAAAAAGGAAGAAATTCCATTTATTTTGGAGCAAAAATGCAGAAAATTCTTTTATTTTGGTGAAAAATTGCATAAATTTCCCTTCTTATAGGGTAAAAATGCAGAAATTTTCCTAATTATAGGGCAAAATTGCATAAATTTCCTTTATTTCGGGGCAAAATTGCAGAAATTCCAGTAATTTTAGGACAAAATTGCAGAAATTTCCCTTATTTTGGGGCAAAATTGCAGAAATTCCCCTAATTTTGGAGCAAAAATGCAGAAATTTTCCTTTTTTGGATCAAAAAGGCAGAAATTTCTCTATTTTGAGGCAAATTGCAGAAATGTCCCTTATTTTGGGGCAAAAATTCTGTAATGCTTCTAATTTTGAGGCAAAAATCAGAAATTCCATTAATTTTGGGGCAAAAACGCAGAAATTCCCCTTATTGTGGGCTATATTGCTGACATTTGCCATTTTTGGGACAAAATTGCAGAAATTTCCCTTATTTTTGGGCAAAATTGCAGAAATTTCCCTTATCTTGTGGCAAAAATACAGAAATTCCTTTTATTTCAGGTCAAAAATACAGAAATTATGCTTTCTTAGGGGCATATTCCAGAAATTACCCTTATTTTAGATTAAAAGCCTGAAATTCCTCTTATTTTATGACAAAAAGGCAGAAATTCTTCTTATTTTAGAGCAAAAATGCAGAAATTCCACATAATTTTGGGCAAAAATGCAGAAATTTCTTTTATTTTGGGGTAAAACACAGTAATTCTCCTATTTTTGAGGTAAAAAGGCGGAAATTCCCCTAATTTTGAGGTAAAAAGGCAGAAATTCCCCTTATTTTGGGGCAAAAATCCTGAAATTTCCCTTATTTTAGAGTAAAAATGCAGATATTTTCCTTATTTTAGGGCAAAAAGACAGAAATTTTTCTTATTTTAGGCCAAAAATACAGAAATTACCCATATTTTAGGCCAAAATAATAAAATCCCCTTATTTTGTGGCAAAAAACAGAAATTCCCCTTATTTTAGGGCAAAAAGGCAGAAATTCCCGTTAATTTTGGGCAAAAATGCAGAAATTTTCCTTAATTTGTGGCAAAAATGCAGAAATTTTCCTTATTTTTGGCCAAATAGGCAGAAATTTCCCTTATTTTTAGGCAAAAGCTTAGAAATTTTACTTATTTTAGTATAAAATTGCAGAAACTTCCCTTATATTGTGGCAAAAATACAGAAATTCCCATTATTTTGGGATAAAAAAGAAAGAAATTTCCCTTACTTTGTAACAAAATTGCAGAAATTTCCCATATTTTGGGACAAAAATGTAGTAATGCTTCGAATTTTAGGGCAAAATTCAGAAATTTCACTAATTTTGGGGCAAAATTTAGAAATTTCACTAATTTTGAGGCAAAAAGGCAGAAAATTTTATTATTTTGGGGCAAAAATGCAGAAATTCTTTATATTTTGGGGCAAAAAGGCAGAAATTCTCATTTTAAGGCCAAAAGGCAGAAATTTCCCTTATTTTTGGGCAAAATTGCAGAAATTTCCCTTATCATGGGACAAAAATCCAGAAATTTCCCTCATTTTAGGTCAAAAATGCAGAATTTCCTCTAATTTAAGGGCAAATTGCAGATATTAAACTTATTTAAGAGAAGAAGACTGAAATTCCCCTTATTTTGTGCCAAAAAAGCAGAAATTCTTCTTTTTTTAGGGCAAAAAGGCAGAAATTCCAATTAATTTTGGGGAAAAATGCAGAAATTTCCCTTATTTTGGGGCAAAAACACAGTAATGCCTTTAATTTGGTAGCAAAAAATGCAGATATTCCCCTAATTTTGGGGCAAACGGCAGAAATTCCCCTTATTATGGGGCAAAATTGCTGAAATTTCCCATTTTTGGGACAAATTTTCAAAAATTTCTCTTATTTTGGTGCAAAATTGCAGAAATTCCTTTTATTTCAGGTCAAAAATGCAGAAATACCACATACTTGATGTCAAAGATGCAGAAATTACCCTTATTTTAGGGCTAAAATACTGAAATTCCCCCTTTTTTGTGCCAAAAAGGCAGAAATTACCCTTATTTGGGCAAAAATGCAGAAATTCCCCTTATTTTGGAACGAAATTGCAGAAATTCCCCTTTTTTTGTTTTAAAAAGGCAGAAATTCCCTTTATTTTGGAGCAAAAATGAAGAAAATTCCCTTATTTTGTTGCAAAATTGCATTAATTTCCCTTATTATAGGGTAAAAAGGCAGAAATTCCCCTAATTATAGGACAAAATTGAAGAAATTTTCTTTATGTTGCGGCAAAATGGCAGAAATTCTCATAATTTAAGGGCAAAATTGCAGAAATTTTCCTTATTTTGGGACAAAATTGCAGAAATTCCCCTAATTTTGAAAAAAAATTGCAGAAATTCCCCTTATTTTGGAGCAAAAATTTAAAAATTTTCCTTAATTCAGGACAAAAATACAGAAATTCCCCTTATTTTGGGGCAAAAATGCAGAAATTCCCCTTATTTTGGAACAAAATTGAAAATATTACCCTTTTTTTGTTTCAAAAAGGCAGAAATTCCCTTTATTTTGGAGCAAAAATGAAGAAAATTCTCTTATTTTGTTGCAAAATTGCATTAATTTCCCTTATTATAGGGTAAAAAGGCAGAAATTCCCCTAATTATAGGACAAAATTGCAGAAATTTCCTTTATGTTGCGGCAAAATTGCAGAAATTCCCATAATTTAAGGGCAAAATTGCAGAAATTTTCCTTATTTTGGGACAAAATTCAGAAATTCCCCAAATTTTGAAAAAAAATGCAGAAATTCCCCTAATTTTGGAGCAAAAATGCAGAAATTTTCCTTAATTCAGGACAAAAATACAGAAATTCCCATTATTTTGGGGCAAAAATGCAGAAATTTCTCTTATTTTAGGCAAATAATACAGAAATTACCCTTATTTAAGGCAAAAAGACTAAATTCCCCTTATTTGGGGGCAAAAAGGCAGAAATTCCCCTAATTTTGAAGCAAAAGGCAGAAATTCCCAATATTGTGGGGCAAAATTGCAGAAATTTATTTTTTTTTAGACAAAATTGCAGAAATTTCTTTTATTTTGGGGCAAAATTACAGAAATTCAGCTTATTTGGGGTCAAAAATGCAGAAATTACCCTTATTTTAGGGCAAAAATACTGAAATTCCCTTTTTTTTGCGCCAAAAAGGCAGAAATTTCCCTTATTTTGGGCAAAAATGCAGAAATTCCCCTTATTTTGGAACAAAATTGAAGATATTCCCCTTTTTTTTGTTTCAAAAAGGCAGAAATTCTTTTTATTTTGGAGCAAAAATGAAGAAAATTCCCTTATTTTGTTGCAAAATTGCATTAATTTCCCTTATTATAGGGTAAAAATGCAGAAATTCCTCTAATTATAGGGCAAAATTGCAGAAATTTCCTTTATGTTGTGGCAAAATTGCAGAAATTCCCATAATTTTAGGGCAAAATTGCAGAAATTTCCATTATTTTCGGACAAAATTGCAGAAATTTCCCTAATTTTGAAAAAAAATTGTAGAAATTCTCCTTATTTTGGGGTAAAAATGCAGAAATTCCCCTTATTTTGGAACCAAATTGCAGAAATTCCCCTTTTTTTGTTTCAAAAAGGAAGAAATTGCCTTTATTTTGGAGCAAATATGCAGAAAATTCTTTTATTTTGGTGAAAAATTGCATAAATTTCCCTTCTTATAGGGTAAAAAGGCAGAAATTCTCCTAATTATAGGGCAAAATTGCATAAATTTCCTTTATTTTGGGGCAAAATTGCAGAAATTCCAATAATTTTAGGACAAAATTGCAGAAATTTCCTTTATTTTGGGGCAAAATTGCAGAAATTCCCCTAATTTTGGAGCAAAAATGCAGAAATTTTCCTTTTTTGGATCAAAAAGGCAGAAATTTCTCTATTTTGAGGCAAAATGCAGAAATGTCCCTTATTGTGGGGCAAAAATTCTGTAATGCTTCTAATTTTGGGGCAAAAATCAGAAATTCCATTAATTTTGGGGCAAAAACGCAGAAATTCCCCTTATTGTGGGCTATATTGCTGACATTTCCCATTTTTGGGACAAAATTGCAGAAATTTCCCTTATTTTTGGGCAAAATTGCAGATATTTTTCTTATCTTGTGGCAAAAATACAGAAAATCCTTTTATTTCTGTCAAAAAGACAGAAATTACGCTTTCTTAGGGGCATATTCCAGAAATTACCCTTATTTTAGAGAAAAAGCCTGAAATTCCTCTTATTTTATGACAAAAAGTCAGAAATTCTTCTTATTTTAGAGCAAAAATGCAGAAATTCCACATAATTTTGGGCAAAAATGCAGAAATTTCCTTTATTTTGGGGTAAAACACAGTAATGCCCCTAATTTTGGAGCAAAAAGGCGGAAATTCCCCTAATTTTGAGGTAAAAAGGCAGAAATTTCCCTTATTTTGGGGCAAAAATCCTGAAATTTCCCTTATTTTGGAGTAAAAATGCAGAAATTTTCCTTATTTTAGGGCAAAAAGACAGAAATTTTTCTTATTTTAGGCCAAAAATACAGAAATTACCCTTATTTTAGGCCAAAATAATAAAATCCCCTTATTTTGTGGCAAAAAGGCAGAAATTCCCCTTATTTTAGGGCAAAAAGGCAGAAATTCCCATTAATTTTGGGCAAAAATGCAGAAATTTTCCTTAATTTGTTTCAAAAATGCAGAAATTTTCCTTATTTTTGGCCAAATAGGCAGAAATTTCCCTTATTTTGAGGCAAAAGCTTAGAAATTTTACTTATTTTACTATAAAATTGCAGAAACTTCCCTTATATTGTGGCAAAAATACAGAAATTCCCATTATTTTGGGATAAAAAGAAAGAAATTTCCCTTACTTTGTAACAAAATTGCAGAAATTACCCATATTTTGGGACAAAAATGTAGTAATGCTTCGAATTTTAGGTCAAAATTAAGAAATTTCACTAATTTTGGGGCAAAATTTAGAATTTTCACTAATTTTGAGGCAAAAAGGCAGAAATTCCTATTATTTTGGGGCAAAAATGCAGAAATTCTTTATATTTTGGGGCAAAAAGGCAGAAATTCTCATTTTAAGGCCAAAAGGCAGAAATTTCCCTTATTTTTGGGCAAAATTGCAGAAATTTCCCTTATCATGGGACAAAAATCCAGAAATTTCCCTCATTTTAGGTCAAAAATGCAGAATTTCCTCTAATTTAAGGGCAAATTGCAGCTATTAAACTTATTTAAGAGAAGAAGACTGAAATTCCCCTTATTTTGTGCCAAAAAAGCAGAAATTCTTCTTTTTTTAGGGCAAAAAGGCAGAAATTCCAATTAATTTTGGGGAAAAATGCAGAAATTTCCCTTATTTTGGGGCAAAAACACAGTAATGCCTTTAATTTGGTAGCAAAAATGCAGATATTCCCCTAATTTTGGGGCAAACGGCAGAAATTCCCCTTATTATGGGGCAAAATTGCTGAAATTTCCCATTTTTGGGACAAATTTTCAAAAATTTCTCTTATTTTGGTCCAAAATTGCAGAAATTCCTTTTATTTCAGGTCAAAAATGGAGAAATACCACATACTTGATGTCAAAAATGCAGAAATTACCCTTATTTTAGGGCAAAAATACTGAAATTCCCCCTTTTTTGCGACAAAAAGGCAGAAATTACCCTTATTTAAGCCAAAATGCAGAAATTCCCCATATTTTGGAACGAAATTGCAGAAATTCCCCTTTTTTTTTTAAAAAGGCAGAAATTCCCTTTATTTTGGAGCAAAAATGAAGAAAATTCCCTTATTTTGTTGCAAAATTGTATTAATTTCCCTTATTATAGGGTAAAAAGGCAGAAATTCCCCTAATTATAGTACAAAATTGCAGAAATTTTCTTTATGTTGCTGCAAAATTGCAGAAATTCCCATAATTTAAGGGCAAAATTGCAGAAATTTTCCTTATTTTGGGACAAAATTGCAGAAATTCCCCTAATTTTGAAAAAAAAATTGCAGAAATTCCCCTTATTTTGGAGCAAAAATGCAAAAATTTTCCTTAATTCAGGACAAAAATACAGAAATTCCCCTTATTTTGGGACAAAAATGCAGAAATTTCTCTCATTTTAGGCAAAAAATACAGAAATTACCCTTATTTAAGGCAAAAAGACTAAATTCCCCTTATTTGGGGGCAAAAAGGCAGAAATTCCCCTAATTTTGAAGCAAAAGGCAGGAATTCCCCTTATTGTGGGGCAAAATTGCTGAAATTTCCTTTTTTTGAGACAAAATTGCAGAAATTTCTTTTATCTTGGGGCAAAATTGCAGAAATTCAGCTTATTTGGGGTCAAAAATGCAGAAATTACCCTTATTTTAGGGCAAAAAGACTAAAATTCCCCCTTTTTTGCGCCAAAAAGGCAGAAATTTCCCTTATTTTGGAACAAAATTGAAGATATTCCCCTTTTTTTGTTTCAAAAATGCAGAAATTCCCCTTATTTTGGAACAAAATTGAAGATATTCCCCTTTTTTTGTTTCAAAAATGCAGAAATTCCCTTTATTTTGGAGCAAAAATGAAGAAAATTCCCTTATTTTGTTGCAAAATTGCATTAATTTCCCTTATTATAGGGTAAAAATGCAGAAATTCCTCTAATTATAGGGCAAAATTGCAGAAATTTCCTTTATGTTGTGGCAAAATTGCAGAAATTCCCATAATTTTAGGGCAAAATTGCAGAAATTTCCATTATTTTGGGACAAAATTGCAGAAATTCCCCTAATTTTGAAAAAAAATTGTAGAAATTCCCTTTATTTTGGAGCAAAAATGCAGAAAATTCTTTTATTTTGTGAAAAATTGCATAAATTTCCTTTCTTATAGGGTAAAAAGGCAGAAATTCGCCTAATTATAGGGCAAAATTGCATTAATTTCTTTTATTTTGGGGCAAAATTGCAGAAATTCCAATAATTTTAAGACAAAATTGCAGAAATTTCCCTTATTTTGGGGCAAAATTGCAGAAATTCCCCTAATTTTGGAACAAAAATGCAGAAATTTTCCTTTTTTGGATCAAAAAGGCAGAAATTTCTCTATTTTGAGGGAAATTGCAGAAATGTCCCTTATTGTGGGGCAAAAATTCTGTAATGCTTCTAATTTTGGGGCAAAAATCAGAAATTCCATTAATTTTGGGGCAAAAACGCAGAAATTCCCCTTATTGTGGGCTATATTGCTGACATTTCCCATTTTTGGGACAAAATTGCAGAAATTTCCCTTATTTTTGGGCAAAATTGCAGATATTTTTCTTATCTTGTGGCAAAAATACAGAAAATCCTTTTATTTCTGTCAAAAAGACAGAAATTACGCTTTCTTAGGGGCATATTCCAGAAATTACCCTTATTTTAGAGAAAAAGCCTGAAATTCCTCTTATTTTATGACAAAAAGTCAGAAATTCTTCTTATTTTAGAGCCAAAATGCAGAAATTCCACATAATTTTGGGCAAAAATGCAGAAATTTCCTTCATTTTGGGGTAAAACACAGTAATGCCCCTAATTTTGGAGCAAAAAGGCGGAAATTCCCCTAATTTTGAGGTAAAAAGGCAGAAATTTCCCTTATTTTGGGGCAAAAATCCTGAAATTTCCCTTATTTTGGAGTAAAAATGCAGAAATTTTCCTTATTTTAGGGCAAAAAGACAGAAATTTTTCTTATTTTAGGCCAAAAATACAGAAATTACCCTTATTTTAGGCCAAAATAATAAAATCCCCTTATTTTGTGGCAAAAAGGCAGAAATTCCCCTTATTTTAGGGCAAAAAGGCAGAAATTCCCATTAATTTTGGGCAAAAATGCAGAAATTTTCCTTAATTTGTTTCAAAAATGCAGAAATTTTCCTTATTTTTGGCCAAATAGGCAGAAATTTCCCTTATTTTGAGGCAAAAGCTTAGAAATTTTACTTATTTTACTATAAAATTGCAGAAACTTCCCTTATATTGTGGCAAAAATACAGAAATTCCCATTATTTTGGGATAAAAAGAAAGAAATTTCCCTTACTTTGTAACAAAATTGCAGAAATTTCCCATATTTTGGGACAAAAATGTAGTAATGCTTCGAATTTTAGGGCAAAATTAAGAAATTTCACTAATTTTGGGGAAAAATTTAGAATTTTCACTAATTTTGAGGCAAAAAGGCAGAAATTCCTATTATTTTGGGGCAAAAATGCAGAAATTCTTTATATTTTTGGGCAAAAAGGCAGAAATTCTCATTTTAAGGCCAAAAGGCAGAAATTTCCCTTATTTTTGGGCAAAATTGCAGAAATTTCCCTTATCATGGGACAAAAATCCAGAAATTTCCCTCATTTTAGGTCAAAAATGCAGAATTTCCTCTAATTTAAGGGCAAATTGCAGCTATTAAACTTATTTAAGAGAAGAAGACTGAAATTCCCCTTATTTTGTGCCAAAAAAGCAGAAATTCTTCTTTTTTTAGGGCAAAAAGGCAGAAATTCCAATTAATTTTGGGGAAAAATGCAGAAATTTCCCTTATTTTGGGGCAAAAACACAGTAATGCCTTTAATTTGGTAGCAAAAATGCAGATATTCCCCTAATTTTGGGGCAAACGGCAGAAATTCCCCTTATTATGGGGCAAAATTGCTGAAATTTCCCATTTTTGGGACAAATTTTCAAAAATTTCTCTTATTTTGGTGCAAAATTGCAGAAATTCCTTTTATTTCAGGTCAAAAATGCAGAAATACCACATACTTGATGTCAAAAATGCAGAAATTACCCTTATTTTAGGGCAAAAATACTGAAATTCCCCCTTTTTTGCGCCAAAAAGGCAGAAATTACCCTTATTTAAGCCAAAATGCAGAAATTCCCCATATTTTGGAACGAAATTGCAGAAATTCCCCTTTTTTTTTTTAAAAAAGGCAGAAATTCCCTTTATTTTGGAGCAAAAATGAAGAAAATTCCCTTATTTTGTTGCAAAATTGTATTAATTTCCCTTATTATAGGGTAAAAAGGCAGAAATTCCCCTAATTATAGTACAAAATTGCAGAAATTTTCTTTATGTTGCTGCAAAATTGCAGAAATTCCCATAATTTAAGGGCAAAATTGCAGAAATTTTCCTTATTTTGGGACAAAATTGCAGAAATTCCCCTAATTTTGAAAAAAAAATTGCAGAAATTCCCCTTATTTTGGAGCAAAAATGCAAAAATTTTCCTTAATTCAGGACAAAAATACAAAAATTCCCCTTATTTTGGGACAAAAATGCAGAAATTTCTCTCATTTTAGGCAAAAAATACAGAAATTACCCTTATTTAAGGCAAAAAGACTAAATTCCCCTTATTTGGGGGCAAAAAGGCAGAAATTCCCCTAATTTTGAAGCAAAAGGCAGGAATTCCCCTTATTGTGGGGCAAAATTGCTGAAATTTCCTTTTTTTGAGACAAAATTGCAGAAATTTCTTTTATCTTGGGGCAAAATTGCAGAAATTCAGCTTATTTGGGGTCAAAAATGCAGAAATTACCCTTATTTTAGGGCAAAAAGACTAAAATTCCCCCTTTTTTGCGCCAAAAAGGCAGAAATTTCCCTTATTTTGGAACAAAATTGAAGATATTCCCCTTTTTTTGTTTCAAAAATGCAGAAATTCCCCTTATTTTGGAACAAAATTGAAGATATTCCCCTTTTTTTGTTTCAAAAATGCAGAAATTCCCTTTATTTTGGAGCAAAAATGAAGAAAATTCCCTTATTTTGTTGCAAAATTGCATTAATTTCCCTTATTATAGGGTAAAAATGCAGAAATTCCTCTAATTATAGGGCAAAATTGCAGAAATTTCCTTTATGTTGTGGCAAAATTGCAGAAATTCCCATAATTTTAGGGCAAAATTGCAGAAATTTCCATTATTTTGGGACAAAATTGCAGAAATTCCCCTAATTTTGAAAAAAAATTGTAGAAATTCCCTTTATTTTGGAGCAAAAATGCAGAAAATTCTTTTATTTTGTGAAAAATTGCATAAATTTCCTTTCTTATAGGGTAAAAAGGCAGAAATTCGCCTAATTATAGGGCAAAATTGCATTAATTTCTTTTATTTTGGGGCAAAATTGCAGAAATTCCAATAATTTTAAGACAAAATTGCAGAAATTTCCCTTATTTTGGGGCAAAATTGCAGAAATTCCCCTAATTTTGGAGCAAAAATGCAGAAATTTTCCTTTTTTGGATCAAAAAGGCAGAAATTTCTCTATTTTGAGGGAAATTGCAGGAATGTCCCTTATTGTGGGGCAAAAATTCTGTAATGCTTCTAATTTTGGGGCAAAAATCAGAAATTCCATTAATTTTGGGGCAAAAACGCAGAAATTCCCCTTATTGTGGGCTATATTGCTGACATTTCCCATTTTTGGGACAAAATTGCAGAAATTTCCCTTATTTTTGGGCAAAATTGCAGATATTTTTCTTATCTTGTGGCAAAAATACAGAAAATCCTTTTATTTCTGTCAAAAAGACAGAAATTACGCTTTCTTAGGGGCATATTCCAGAAATTACCCTTATTTTAGAGAAAAAGCCTGAAATTCCTCTTATTTTATGACAAAAAGTCAGAAATTCTTCTTATTTTAGAGCCAAAATGCAGAAATTCCACATAATTTTGGGCAAAAATGCAGAAATTTCCTTTATTTTGGGGTAAAACACAGTAATGCCCCTAATTTTGGAGCAAAAAGGCGGAAATTCCCCTAATTTTGAGGTAAAAAGGCAGAAATTTCCCTTATTTTGGGGCAAAAATCCTGAAATTTCCCTTATTTTGGAGTAAAAATGCAGAAATTTTCCTTATTTTAGGGCAAAAAGACAGAAATTTTTCTTATTTTAGGCCAAAAATACAGAAATTACCCTTATTTTAGGCCAAAATAATAAAATCCCCTTATTTTGTGGCAAAAAGGCAGAAATTCCCCTTATTTTAGGGCAAAAAGGCAGAAATTCCCATTAATTTTGGGCAAAAATGCAGAAATTTTCCTTAATTTGTTTCAAAAATGCAGAAATTTTCCTTATTTTTGGCCAAATAGGCAGAAATTTCCCTTATTTTGAGGCAAAAGCTTAGAAATTTTACTTATTTTACTATAAAATTGCAGAAACTTCCCTTATATTGTGGCAAAAATACAGAAATTCCCATTATTTTGGGATAAAAAGAAAGAAATTTCCCTTACTTTGTAACAAAATTGCAGAAATTTCCCATATTTTGGGACAAAAATGTAGTAATGCTTCGAATTTTAGGGCAAAATTAAGAAATTTCACTAATTTTGGGGCAAAATTTAGAATTTTCACTAATTTTGAGGCAAAAAGGCAGAAATTCCTATTATTTTGGGGCAAAAATGCAGAAATTCTTTATATTTTGGGGCAAAAAGGCAGAAATTCTCATTTTAAGGCCAAAAGGCAGAAATTTCCCTTATTTTTGGGCAAAATTGCAGAAATTTCCCTTATCATGGGACAAAAATCCAGAAATTTCCCTCATTTTAGGTCAAAAATGCAGAATTTCCTCTAATTTAAGGGCAAATTGCAGCTATTAAACTTATTTAAGAGAAGAAGACTGAAATTCCCCTTATTTTGTGCCAAAAAAGCAGAAATTCTTCTTTTTTTAGGGCAAAAAGGCAGAAATTCCAATTAATTTTGGGGAAAAATGCAGAAATTTCCCTTATTTTGGGGCAAAAACACAGTAATGCCTTTAATTTGGTAGCAAAAATGCAGATATTCCCCTAATTTTGGGGCAAACGGCAGAAATTCCCCTTATTATGGGGCAAAATTGCTGAAATTTCCCATTTTTGGGACAAATTTTCAAAAATTTCTCTTATTTTGGTGCAAAATTGCAGAAATTCCTTTTATTTCAGGTCAAAAATGCAGAAATACCACATACTTGATGTCAAAAATGCAGAAATTACCCTTATTTTAGGGCAAAAATACTGAAATTCCCCCTTTTTTGCGCCAAAAAGGCAGAAATTACCCTTATTTAAGCAAAAATGCAGAAATTCCCCATATTTTGGAACGAAATTGCAGAAATTCCCCTTTTTTTTTTTTTTAAAAGGCAGAAATTCCCTTTATTTTGGAGCAAAAATAAAGAAAATTCCCTTATTTTGTTGCAAAATTGTATTAATTTCCCTTATTATAGGGTAAAAAGGCAGAAATTCCCCTAATTATAGTACAAAATTGCAGAAATTTTCTTTATGTTGCTGCAAAATTGCAGAAATTCCCATAATTTAAGGGCAAAATTGCAGAAATTTTCCTTATTTTGGGACAAAATTGCAGAAATTCCCCTAATTTTGAAAAAAAATTGCAGAAATTCCCCTTATTTTGGAGCAAAAATGCAGAAATTTTCCTTAATTCAGGACAAA
Source organism: Micromys minutus (assembly GCF_963924665.1). Taxonomy (NCBI): domain Eukaryota; kingdom Metazoa; phylum Chordata; class Mammalia; order Rodentia; family Muridae; genus Micromys; species Micromys minutus. The sequence goes on from NW_027667339.1 coordinate 217,926, forward strand.
AATACAGAAATTCCCCTTATTTTGGGACAAAAATGCAGAAATTTCTCTCATTTTAGGCAAAAAATACAGAAATTACCCTTATTTAAGGCAAAAAGACTAAATTCCCCTTATTTGGGGGCAAAAAGGCAAAATTCCCCTAATTTTGAAGCAAAAGGCAGGAATTCCCCTTATTGTAGGGCAAAATTGCTGAAATTTCCTTTTTTTGAGACAAAATTGCAGAAATTTCTTTTATCTTGGGGCAAAATTGCAGAAATTCAGCTTATTTGGGGTCAAAAATGCAGAAATTACCCTTATTTTAGGGCAAAAAGACTAAAATTCCCCCTTTTTTGCGCCAAAAAGGCAGAAATTTCCCTTATTTTGGAACAAAATTGAAGATATTCCCCTTTTTTTGTTTCAAAAATGCAGAAATTCCCCTTATTTTGGAACAAAATTGAAGATATTCCCCTTTTTTTGTTTCAAAAATGCAGAAATTCCCTTTATTTTGGAGCAAAAATGAAGAAAATTCCCTTATTTTGTTGCAAAATTGCATTAATTTCCCTTATTATAGGGTAAAAATGCAGAAATTCCTCTAATTATAGGGCAAAATTGCAGAAATTTCCTTTATGTTGTGGCAAAATTGCAGAAATTCACATAATTTTAGGGCAAAATTGCAGAAATTTCCATTATTTTGGGACAAAATTGCAGAAATTCCCCTAATTTTGAAAAAAAATTGTAGAAATTCCCTTTATTTTGGAGCAAAAATGCAGAAAATTCTTTTATTTTGTGAAAAATTGCATAAATTTCCTTTCTTATAGGGTAAAAAGGCAGAAATTCGCCTAATTATAGGGCAAAATTGCATTAATTTCTTTTATTTTGGGGCAAAATTGCAGAAATTCCAATAATTTTAAGACAAAATTGCAGAAATTTCCCTTATTTTGGGGCAAAATTGCAGAAATTCCCCTAATTTTGGAGCAAAAATGCAGAAATTTTCCTTTTTTGGATCAAAAAGGCAGAAATTTCTCTATTTTGAGGGAAATTGCAGAAATGTCCCTTATTGTGGGGCAAAAATTCTGTAATGCTTCTAATTTTGGGGCAAAAATCAGAAATTCCATTAATTTTGGGGCAAAAACGCAGAAATTCCCCTTATTGTGGGCTATATTGCTGACATTTCCCATTTTTGGGACAAAATTGCAGAAATTTCCCTTATTTTTGGGCAAAATTGCAGATATTTTTCTTATCTTGTGGCAAAAATACAGAAAATCCTTTTATTTCTGTCAAAAAGACAGAAATTACGCTTTCTTAGGGGCATATTCCAGAAATTACCCTTATTCTAGAGAAAAAGCCTGAAATTCCTCTTATTTTATGACAAAAAGTCAGAAATTCTTCTTATTTTAGAGCCAAAATGCAGAAATTCCACATAATTTTGGGCAAAAATGCAGAAATTTCCTTTATTTTGGGGTAAAACACAGTAATGCCCCTAATTTTGGAGCAAAAAGGCGGAAATTCTCCTATTTTTGAGGTAAAAAGGCAGAAATTCTCCTTATTTTGGGGCAAAAATCCTGAAATTCCCCTTATTTTGGAGTAAAAATGCAGAAATTTTCCTTATTTTAGGGCAAAAAGACAGAAATTCTTCTTATTTTAGGCCAAAAATACAGAAATTACCCTTATTTTAGGCCAAAATAATAAAATCCCCTTATTTTGTGGCAAAAGGCAGAAATTCCCATTATTTTGGAGTAAAAAGTAAGAAATTTCACTTACTTTGTAACAAAATTGCAGAAATTTTCCATATTTTGGGGCAAAAATGTAGTAATGCTTCTAATTTTGGGGCAAAATTCAGAAATATCACTAATTTTGTGGCAAAATTCAGAAATTTCACTAATTTTGAGGCAAAAAGGCAGAAATTCCTATTATTTTGAGGCAAAAATGCAGAAATTCTTTTTATTTAGGGGCAAAAAGGCAGAAATTTCCCTTATTTTTGGGCAAAATTGCAGAAATTTCCCTTATCATGGGACAAAAATCCAGAAATTCCCCTCATTTTAGGTCAAAAAGGCAGAAATTCCGCTAATTTGGGGGCAAATTGCAGAAATTAAACTTATTTAAGGGAAGAAGACTGAAATTCCTTTTATTTTGTGCCAAAAAAGGAGAAATTTTTTTTATTTTAGGGCAAAAAGGCAGAAATTCCAATTAATTTTGGGAAAAAATGAAGAAATTTCCCTTATTTTCGGGCAAAAACACAGTAATGCCTTTAATTTTGCAGCAAAAACGCAGAAATTCCCCTAATTTTGGGGCAAATGGCAGAAATTCCCCTTATTGTGGGGAAAAATTGCTGCAATTTCCATTTTTTGGGACAAAATTGCAAAAATTTCTCTTATTTTGGGAAAAAATTATCAGAAATTCCACTTATTTCAGGTCAAAAATGCAGAAATACCGCATACTTGGTTTCAAAAATGCAAAAATTACCACTATTTTAGGGCAAAAATACTGAAATACCCCTTTTTTGCGCCAAAAAGGCAGAAATTTCCCTTATTTTTGGCAAAAATGCAGAAATTCCCCTTATTTTCGAACAAAATTGAAGAAATTCGCTTTTTTTTTCAAAAAGGCAGAAATTCCCTTTATTTTGGAGCACAAATGAAGAAAATTCCCTTATTTTGTTGCAAAATTGCATTAATTTCCCTTATTATAGGGTAAAAAGGCAGAAATTCCCCTAATTATAGGACAAAATTGCAGAAATTCCCATTATGTTGCGGCAAAATTGCAGAAATTCCCATAATTTTAGGGCAAAATTGCAGAAATTTCCTTTATTTTGGGACAAAATTGCAGAAATTCCCCTAATTTTGAAAAAAAAATTGCAGAAATTCCCATTATTTTGGAGCAAAAATGCAGAAATTTTCCTTAATACAGGGAAAAATACAGATATTCCCCTTATTTTGGAGCAAAAATGCAGAAATTTCTCTTATTTTAAGCAAAAAATACAGAAATTACCCTTATTTAAGGCAAAAAGACTAAATTACCCTAATTTGGGGGCAAAAAGGCAGAAATTCCCCTAATTTTGAAGCTATAGGCAGAAATTCCCCTTATTGTGGGGCAAAATTGCTGAAATTTCCTTTTTTTCATACAAAATTGCAGAAATTTCTATTATTTTGGGGTAAAATTGCAGAAATTCAGCTTATTTGGCATCAAAAATGCAGAAATTACCCTTATTTTAGAGTAAAAAGACTGCAATTTCCCTTTTTTTGCACCAAAAAGGCAGAAATTCCCCTTATTTTGGGGCAAAAATGCAGAAATTCCCCTTATTTTGGAACAAAATTGCAGAAATTCCCTTTTTTTGTTTCAAAAAGGCAGAAATTTCCTATATTTTGGAGCAAAAATGCAGAAAATTCCCTCATTTTGGTGCAAAATTGCATAAATTTCCTTTATTATAGGGTAAAAAGGGAGAAATTCCCCTAATTGTAGGGCAAAATTGCAGATATTTCCCTTATTTTGGGGCAAAATTGCAGAAATTCCCCTAATTTTGGAGCAAAAATGCAGAAATTTTCCTTTTTTGGGTCAAAAAGGCAGAAATTTCTTTATTTTGAGGCATATTTCATAAATTTCCCTTATTTTGAGGCAAAATTGCAGAAATTCCCTTAATTTTGGAGCAAAAATGCAGAAATTTTCCTTTTTTGGGTCAAAAAGGCAGAAATTTCTTTATTATGAGGCAAATTGCAGAAATTTCCCTTATTTTGGCGCAAAAATTCTGTAATGCTTCTAATTTTGGGGCAAAAATCAGAAATTCTATTAATTTTGGGGCAAAAAGGCATAAATTCCCCTTATTGTGGGCAATATTGCTGAAATTTCCCTTTTTTGGGACAAAATTGCAGAAATTTCCCTTATCTTGTGGCAAAAATACAGAAATTCCTATTATTTCAGGACAAAAAGACAGAAATTACGTTTTTATGGGGGCAAATTCCAGAAATTACCTTTATTTTGGAAAAAAAGCCTGAAATGCCTGTTATTTTGTGACAAAAAGGGAGAAATTCTTCTTATTTTAGAGCAAAAATGCAGAAATTCCACATAATTTTGGGCAAAAATGCAGAAATTTCCCTTATTTTGGGGTAAAACACAGTAATGCCCCTAATTTTGGAGCACAAAGGCAGAAATTCCCCTAATTTTGGAGTAAAAAGGCAGAAATTCCCCTTATTCTGGGGCAAAAATTCTGAAATTCCCCTTATTTTGAAGCAAAAATGCAGAAATTTTCCTTATTTTAGGGCAAAAAGACTAAAATCCCCTTATTTTGTGGCAAAAAGGCAGAAATTCCCCTTATTTTAGGGCGAAAATGCAGAAATTCACGTTAATTTTGGTCAAAAATGCAGAAATTATCTTTAATTTGTTGCAAAAATGCAGAAATTTCTCTTATTTTTGGACAAATAGGCAGAAATTTCCATTATTTTGAGGCAAAAGCTTAGAAATTTAACTTATTTTTGTATAAAATTGCAGAAACTTCCCTTATTTTGTGGCAAAAATGCAGAAATTCCCATTATTTTGGAGTAAAAAGTAAGAAATTTCCCTTACTTTGTAACTAAATTGCAGAAATTTTCCATATTTTGGGGCAAAAATGTAGTAATGCTTCTAATTTTGGGGCAAATTTCATAAATTTCACTAATTTTGGGGCAAAATTCAGAAATTTCACTAATTTTGAGGCAAAAAGGTAGAAATTCCTATTATTTTGGGGCAAAAATGCAGAAATTCTTTTTATTTTGGGGCAAAAAGGCAGAAATTCTCCTCATTTTGGAACCAAAATGCAGAAATTTCCCTAATTTTTGTCAAAATTGCAGAAATTTCCCTTATCATGGGACAAAAATCCAGAAATTCCCCTCATTTTAGGTAAAAAAGGCAGAAATTCCGCTAATTTGGGGGCAAATTGCAGAAATTAAACTTATTTAAGGGAAGGAGACTGAAATTCCCCTTTTTTTGTGCCAAAAAAGCAGAAATTCTTCTTATTTTAGAAAAAAAAGGCAGAAATTTTAATTAATTTTTGAGAAAAATGCAGAAATTTCCCTTATTTTGGGGCAAAAACACAAGAATGCCTTTAATTTTGTGGCAAAAATGCAGAAATTCCCCTAATTTTGGGGCAAAAAGAAGAAATTCCCCTTATTGTGGGGCAAAATTGCTGCAATTTCCCTTTTTTGGGACAAAATTGCAAAAATTTCTCTTATTTGGGGCAAAATTATCAGAAATTCCCCGTATTTCAGGTCAAAAATGCAGAAATACCGCATACTTCATGTCAAAAATGCAGAAATTACCCCTATTTTAGGGCAAAAATGCTGAAATTCCCCCTTTTTTGCGCCAAAAAGGCAGAAATGTCCATTATTTTGGGCAAAAATGCAGAAATTCTCCTTATTTTAGAACAAAATTGAAGAAATTCCCCTTTTTTTGTTTCAGAAAGGCAGAAATTCCCTTTATTTTGGAGCACAAATGAAGAAAATTTTTTTATTTTGTTGCAAAATTGCATTAATTTCTTTTATTATAGGGTAAAAAGGCAGAAATTCCCCTAATTATAGGACAAAATTGCAGAAATTTCCATTATGTTGCGGCAAAATTGCAGAAATTCCCATAATTTTAGGGCAAAATTGCAGAAATTTCCTTTATTTTGGGACAAAATAGCAGAAATTCCCCTAATTTTGAAAAAAAATTGAAAAAATTCCCCTAATTTTGGAGCAAAAATGCAGAAATTTTTCTTAATTCAGGGCAAAAATACTGAAATTCCCCTTATTTTGGGGCAAAAATGCAGAAATTTCTCTTATTTTAAGCAAAAAATACAGAAATTACCCTTATTTAAGGCAAAAAGACAAAATTCCCCTTATTTGGGGGCAAAAAGGCAGAAATTCCCCTAATTTTGAAGCAAAAGGCAGAAATTCCCCTTATTGTGGGGCAAAATTGCTGAAATTTCATTTTTTGAGACAAAATTGAAGAAATTTCTCTTATTTTGGGGCAAAATTGCAGAAATTCAGCTTATTTGGGGTCAAAAATGCAGAAATTACACTTATTTTAGGGTAAAAAGATTGAAATTTTCTCTTTTTGCGCCAAAAAGGCAGAAATTCCCCTTATTTTGGGGCAAAAATGCAGAAATTCCCCTTATTTTGGAACAAAATTGCAGAAATTCCCCTTTTTTGTTTCAAAAAGGCAGAAATTCCCTATATTTTGGAGCAAAAATGCAGAAAATTCCCTTATTTTGGTGCAAAATTGCATAAATTTCCCTTATTATAGGGTAAAAAAGCAGAAATTCCCCTAATTATAGGGCAAAATTGCAGAAATTTCCCTTATTTTGGGGCAAAATTGCAGAAATTCCCATAATTTTAAGACAAAATTTCAGAAATTTCCCTTATTTTGGGGCAAAATTGCAGAAATTCCTTTAAATTTGTAGCAAAAATGCAGAAATTTTCCTTTTTTGCGTCAAAAAGGCAGAAATTTCTTTATTTTGAGGCAAATTGCAGAAATTTCCCTTATTTTGGGGCAAAATTGCAGAAATTCCCCTAATTTTGGAGCAAAAATGCAGAAATTTTCCTTTTTTGGGTCAAAAAGGCAGAAATTTCTTTATTTTGAGGCAAATTGCAGAAATTTCCTTTATTTTGGCGCAAAAATTCTGTAATGCTTCCAATTTTGGGGCAAAAATCAGAAATTCCATTAATTTTGTGGCAAAAAGGCAGAAATTCCCCTTATTGTGGGCAATATTGCTGAAATTTCCCTTTTTTGGGACAAAATTGCAGAAATTTCCCTTATTTTTGGGCAAAATTGCAGAAATTTCCCTTATCTTGTGGCAAAAATACAGAAATTCCTATTTTTTTAAGGTCAAAAAATAGAAATTATGCTTTCTTGGGGGCAAATTCCAGAAATTACCCTTATTTTGGAGAAAAAGCCTGAAATTCCTCTTATTTTGTGACAAAAACGCAGAAATTCTTCTTAATTTAGAGCAAAAATGCAGAAATTCCACATAATTTTGGGAAAAAATACAGAAATTTTCCTTATTTTGGGGTAAAACACAGTAATGCCCCTAATTTTGCAGCACAAAGGCGGAAATTCCCCTAATTTTAGGGTAAAAAGGCAGAAATTCCCCTTATTTTGGGGCAAAAATTCTGAAATTCCCCTTATTTTGGAGCAAAAATGCAGAAATTTTCCTTATTTTAGGGCAAAAAGACTAAAATCCCTTTATTTGTGGCAAAAAGGCAGAAATTCCCCTTATTTTAGGGCAAAAAGGCAGAAATTCACGTTAATTTTGGTCAAAAATGCAGAAATTTTCCTTAATTTGTGGCAAAAATGCAGAAATTTCCCTTATTTTTGGCCAAATAGGCAGAAATTTCCCTTATTTTGAGGCAAAAGCTTAGAAATTTAACTTATTTTAGTATAAAATTGCAGAAACTTCCCTTATTTTGTGGCAGAAATTCCCATTATTTTGGGGTAAAAAGTAAGAAATCTCCCTTACTTTGTAACAAAATTGCAGAAATTTTCCATATTTTGGGGCAAAAATGTAGTAATGCTTCTAATTTTGGGGCAAAATTCAGAAATTTCACTAATTTTGGGGCAAAATTCAGAAATTTCACTAATTTTGAGGCAAAAAGGCAGAAATTCCTATTATTTTGGGGCAAAAATGCAGAAATTCTTTTTATTTTGGTGCAAAAAGGCAGAAATTCTCCTCATTTTGGGGCCAAAAGGCAAAAATTTCCCTTATTTTTGGGTGAAATTGCAGAAATTTCCCTTATCATGGGACAAAAATCCAGAAATTCCCCTCATTTTAGGTCAAAAAGGCATAAATTCTGCTAATTTGGGGGCAAATTGCAGAAATTAAACTTATTTAAAAGAAGAAGACTGAAATTCCCCTTATTTTGTGCCAAAAATGCAGAAATTCTTCTTATTTTAGGGCAAAAAGGCAGAAATTCCAATTAATTTTGGAAAAAAATGCATAAATTTCCCTTATTTTGGGGCAAAAACACAGGAATGCCTTTAATTTTGTGGCAAAAATGCAGAAATTCCCCTAATGTTGGGGCAAATGGCAGACATTCCCCTTATTGTGGGGCAAAATTGCTGCAATTTCCCTTTTTTGGGACAAAATTGCAAAAATTTCTCTTATTTTGGGGCAAAATTATCAGAAATTTCCCTTATTTCAGGTCAAAAATGCAGAAATACCGCATACTTGGTGTCAAAAATGCAGAAATTACCCCTATTTTAGGGCAAAAATACTGAAATTCCCCCTTTTTTGCGCCAAAAAGGCAGATATTTCCCTTATTTTTGGCAAAAATGCAGAAATTCCCCTTATTTTGGAACAAAATTGAAGAAATTCCCCTTTTTTTTCAGAAAGGCAGAAATTCCCTTTATTTTGGAGCACAAATGAAGAAAATTCCCTTATTTTGTTGCAAAATTGCATTAATTTCCCTTATTATAGGGTAAAAAGGCAGAAATTCCCCTAATTATAGGACAAAATTGCAGAAATTCCCATTATGTTGCGGCAAAATTGCAGAAATTCCCATAATTTTAGGGCAAAATTGCAGAAATTTCCTTTATTTTAGGACAAAATTGCAGAAATTCCCCTAATTTTGAAAAAAAATTGCAGAAATTCCCCTTATTTTGGAGCAAAAATGCAGAAATTTCTCTTATTTTAAGCAAAAAATACAGAAATTACCCTTATTTAAGGCAAAAAGACTAAATTCCCCTAATTTGGGGGCAAAAAGGCAGAAATTCCCCTAATTCTGAAGCAAAAGGCAGAAATTCCCCTTATTGTGGGGCAAAATTGCTGAAATTTCCTTTTTTTGAGACAAAATTGCAGAAATTTCTCTTATTTTGGGGCAAAATTGCAGAAATTCAGTTTATTTGGGGTCAAAAATGCAGAAATTACCCTTATTTTAGGGTAAAAAGACTAAAATTCCCCCTTTTTTTTCGCCAAAAATGCAGAAATTCCCCTTATTTTGGGGCAAAAATGCAGAAATTCCCCTTATTTTTGAACAAAATTGCAGAAATTCCCCTTTTTTGTTTCAAAAAGGCAGAAATTCCCTATATTTTGGAGCAAAAATGCAGAAAATTCCCTTATTTTGGTGCAAAATTGCATAAATTTCCCTTATTATAGGGTAAAAAGGCAGAAATTCCCCTAATTATAGGGCAAAATTGCAGAAATTTCCCTTATTTTGGGGCAAAATTGCAGAAATTCCCATAATTTTAGGACAAAATTGCAGAAATTTCTCTTATTTTGGGGCAATATTGCAGAAATTCCCCTAATTTAGGAGCAAAAATGCAGAAATTTTCCTTTTTTGCGTCAAAAATGCAGAAATTTCTTTATTTTGAGGCAAATTGCAGAAATTTCCCTTATTTTGGGACAAAATTGCAGAAATTCCCCTAATTTTGGAGCAAAAATGCAGAAATTTTCCATTTTTGGGTCAACAAGGCAGAAATTTCTTTATTATGAGGCAAATTGCAGAAATTTCCCTTTTTTTGGCGCAAAAATTCTGTAATGCTTCTAATTTTGGGGCAAAAATCAGAAATTCTATTAATTTTGGGGCAAAAAGGCAGAAATTCCCCTTATTGTGGGCAATATTCCTGAAATTTCCCTTTTTTGGGACAAAATTGCAGAAATTTTCCTTATTTTTGGGCAAAATTGCAGAAATTTCTCTTATCTTGTGGCAAAAATACAGAAATTCCTTTTATTTCAGGTCAAAAAGACAGAAATTACGCTTTCGTGGGGGCAAATTTTAGAAATTACCCTTATTTTGGAGAAAAAGCCTGAAATTCCTTTTATTTTGTGACAAAAAGGCAGAAATTCTTCTTATTTTAGAGCAAAAATGCAGAAATTCTACATAATTTTGGCCAAAAATGCAGAAATTTCCCTTATTTTGGGGTAAAACACAGTAATGCCCCTAATTTTGGGGCACAAAGGTGGAAATTCCCCTAATTTTGGGGTAAAAAGGGAGAAATTCCCCTTATTTTGAGGCAAAAATTCTGAAATTCCCCTTATTTTAGAGCAAAAATGCAGTAATTTTCCTTATTTTAGGGCAAAAAGACTAAAATCCCCTTATTTTGTGGCAAAAAGGCAGAAATTCCCCTTATTTTAGGGCAAAAAGGCAGAAATTCCAATTAATTTTGGGGAAAAATGCAGAAATTTCCCTTATTTTGGGGCAAAAACACAGGAATGCCTTTAATTTTGCGGCAAAAATGCAGAAATTCCCCTAATTTTGGGGCAAATGGCAGAAATTCCCCTTATTGTGGGGAAAAATTGCTGCAATTTCCCTCTTATGGGACAAAATTGCAAAAATTTCTCTTATTTTGGGGCAAAATTATCAGATTTTCCCCTTATTTCAGGTCAAAAATGCAGAAATACCGCATACTTGGTGTCAAAAATGCAGAAATTACCCCTATTTTAGGGCAAAAATACTGAAATTCCCCTTTTTTGCGCCAAAAAGGCAGAAATTTCCCTTATTTTGGGCAAAAATTCAGAAATTCCCCTTATTTTGGAACAAAATTGAAGAAATTCCCCTTTTTTTGTTTCAAAAAGGCAGTAATTCCCTTTATTTTGGAGCACAAATGAAGAAAATTCCCTTATTTTGTTGCAAAATTGCATTAATTTTCCTTATTATAGGGTAAAAAGGCAGAAATTCCCCTTATTATAGGACAAAATTGCAGAAATTTCCATTATGTTGCGGCAAAATTGCAGAAATTCCCATAATTTTAGGGCAAAATTGCAGAAATTTCCCTTATTTTGGGACAAAATTGCAGAAATTCCCCTAATTTTGAAAAAAAATTGCAGAAATTCCCTTTATTTTGGAGCAAAAATGCAGAAATTTTCCTTAATTTAGGGCAAAAATACAGAAATTCCCCTTATTTTGGGGCAAAAATGCAGAAACTTCTCTTATTTTAAGCAAAAATTACAGAAATTACCCTTATTTAAGGCAAAAAGTTTATATTCCCCTTAATTGAAAGCAAAAAGGCAGAAATTCCCCTAATTTTGAAGCAAAAGGCAGAAATTCCCCTTATTGTGGGGCAAAATTGCTGAAATTTCCTTTTTTTGAGACAAAATTTCAGAAATTTCTCTTATTTTGGGGCAAAATTGCAGAAATTCAGCTTATTTGGGGTCAAAAATGCAGAAATTACCCTTATTTTAGAGTAAAAAGACTGAAATTTCTCCTTTTTTACGCCAAAAAGGCAGAAATTCCCCTTATTTTGGGGCAAAAATGCAGAAATTCCCTTACTTTGGAACAAAATTGCAGAAATTCCCCTTTTTTGTTTAAAAAAGGCAGAAATTCCCTATATTTTGGAGCAAAAATGCAGAAAATTCCATTATTTTGGTGCAAAATTGCATAAATTTCCCTTATTATAGGGTAAAAAAGCAGAAATTCCCCTAATTATAGGGCAAAATTGCAGAAATTTCCCTTATTTTGGGGCAAAATTGCAGAAATTCCCATAATTTTAGGACAAAATTGCAGAAATTTCCCTTATTTTGGGGCAAAATTGCAGAAATTCCCCTAATTTTGCAGCAAAAAAGCAGAAATTTTCCTTTTTTGGGTCAAAAAGGCAGAAATTTCTTTATTTTGAGGCAAATTGCAGAAATTTCCTTTATTTTGGCACAAAAATTCTGTAATGCATCTAATTTTGGGGCAAAAATCAGAAATTCCATTAATTTTGGGGCAAAAAGGCAGAAATTCCCTTTATTGTGGGCAATATTGCTGAAATTTCCCTTTTTTGGGACAAAATTGCAGAAATTTCCCTTATTTTTGGGCAAAATTGCAGAAATTTCACTTATCTTGTTGCAAAAATACAGAAATTCCTTTTATTTCAGGTCAAAAAATAGAAATTACGCTTTCTTGGGGGCAAATTCCAGAAATTACCCTTATTTTGGAGAAAAAGCCTGAAATTCCTCTTATTTTGTGACAAAAAGGCAGAAATTCTTCTTATTTTAGAGCAAAAATGCAGAAATTTCACATAATTTTTGGCAAAATGCCGAAATTTCCCTTATTTTAGGGTAAAACACAGTAATGCCCCTAATTTTGAAGCACAAAGGAGGAAATTCCCCTAATTTTTGGGAAAAAAGGCAGAAAATCCCCTTAATTTTGGGCAAAAATTCTGAAATTCCCCTTATTTTGGAGCAAAAATGCGGAAATTTTCCTTATTTTAGGGCAAAAAGACTAAAATCCCCTTATTTTGTGGCAAAAAGGCAGAAATTCCCCTTATTTTAGGGCAAAAAGGCAGAAATTCACGTTAATTTTGGGGCAATATTGCAGAAATTTCCCTAATTTTGGAGCAAAAATGCAGAAATTTTCCATTTTTGGGTCAACAAGGCAGAAATTTCTTTATTTTGAGGCAAATTTCATAAATTTCCCTTATTTTGGCGCAAAACTTCTGTAATGCTTCTAATTTTGGGGTAAAAATCAGAAATTCTATTAATTTTGGGGCAAAAAGGCAGAAATTCCCTTATTGTGGGCAATATTGCTGAAATTTCCCTTTTTTGGGACAAAATTGCAGAAATTTTCCTTATTTTTGGGCAAAATTGCAGAAATTTCCCTTATCTTGTGGCAAAAATACAGAAATTCCTTTTATTTCAGGTCAAAAAGACAGAAATTACGCTTTCTTGGGGGCAAATTCCAGAAATTACCCTTATTTTGGAGAAAAAGCCTAAAATTCCTCTTATTTTGTGACAAAAAGGCAGAAATTCTTCTTATTTTAGAGCAAAAATGCAGAAATTCCACATAATTTTGGGCAAAAATGTAGAAATTTCCCTTATTTTGGGGTAAAACACAGTAATGACCCTAATTTTAGAGCACAAAGTTGGAAATTCCCCTAATTTTGGGGTAAAAAGGGAGAAATTCCCCTTATTTTGAGGCAAAAATTCTGAAATTTCCCTTATTTTAGAGCAAAAATGCAGAAATTTTCCTTATTTTAGGGCAAAAAGACTAAAATCCCCTTATTTTGTGGCAAAAAGGCAGAAATTCCCCTTATTTTAGGGCAAAAAGGCAGAAATTCACGTTAATTTTGGTCAAAAATGCAGAATTTTTTTTAATTTGTGGCAAAAATGCAGAAATTTTCCTTATTTTTGGCAAAATAGGCAGAAATTTCCCTTATTTTGAGGCAAAAGCATAGAAATTTAACATATTTTAGTATAAAATTGCAGAAACTTCCCTTATTTTGTGGCAAAAATGCAGAAATTCCCATTATTTTGGGGTAAAAAGTAAGAAATTTCCCTCACTTTGTAACAAAATTGCAGAAATTTTCCATATTTTGGGGCAAAAATGTAGTAATGCTTCTATTTTTGTGGGAAAATTCAGAAATTTCACTAATTTTGTGGCAAATTCAGAAATTTTACTAATTTTGAGGCAAAAAGGCAGAAATTCCTATTATTTTGGGGCAAAAATGCAGAAATTCTTTTTATTTTGGGGCAAAAAGGCAGAAATTCTCCTCATTTTGGGGCCAAAAGGCAGAAATTTCCCTTATTTTTGGGCAAAATTGCAGAAATTTCCCTTATCATGAGTCAAAAATCCTGAAATTCCCCTCATTTTAGGTCAAAAAGGCAGAAATTCCGCTAATTTTGGGGCAAATTGCAGAAATTAAACTTATTTAAAGGAAGAAGACTGAAATTCCCCTTATTTTGTGCCAAAAAAGCAGAAATTCTTCTTATTTTAGGGCAAAAAGGCAGAAATTCCAATTAATTTTGGGGAAAAATGCAGAAATTTCCCTTATTTTGGGGCAAAAACACAGGAATGCCTTTAATTTTGCGGCAAAAATGCAGAAATTCCCCTAATTTTGGGGCAAATGGCAGAAATTCCCCTTATTGTGGGGAAAAATTGTTGCAATTTCCCTCTTATGGGACAAAATTGCAAAAATTTCTCTTATTTTGGGGCAAAATTATTGGATTTTCCCCTTATTTCAGGTCAAAAATGCAGAAATACCGCATACTTGGTGTCAAAAATGCAGAAATTACCCCTATTTTAGGGCAAAAATACTGAAATTCCACCTTTTTGCGCCAAAAAGGCAGAAATTTCCCTTATTTTGGGCAAAAATGCAGAAATTCCCCTTATTTTGGAACAAAATTGAAGAAATTCCCCTTTTTTTGTTTCAAAAAGGCAGTAATTCCCTTTATTTTGGAGCACAAATGAAGAAAATTCCCTTATTTTGTTGCAAAATTGCATTAATTTCTCTTATTATAGGGTAAAAAGGCAGAAATTCCTCTAATTATAAGACAAAATTGCAGAAATTTCCATTATGTTGCGGCAAAATTGCAGAAATTCCCATAATTTTAGGGCAAAATTGCAGAAATTTCCTTTATTTTGGGACAAAATTGCAGAAATTCCCCTAATTTTGAAAAAAAATTGCAGAAATTCCCCTTATTTTGGAGCAAAAATGCAGAAATTTTCCTTAATTTAGGGCAAAAATACAGAAATTCCCCTTATTTTGGGGCAAAAATGCAGAAATTTCTCTTATTTTAAGCAAAAATTACAGAAATTACCTTTATTTAAGGCAAAAAGTCTATATTCCCCATAATTGAAAGCAAAAAGGCAGAAATTCCCCTAATTTTGAAGCTATAGGCAGAAATTCCCCTTATTGTGGGGCAAAATTGCTGAAATTTCCTTTTTTTGAGACAAAATTTCAGAAATTTCTCTTATTTTGGGGCAAAATTGCAGAAATTCAGCTTATTTGGGGTCAAAAATGCAGAAATTACCCTTATTTTAGAGTAAAAAGACTGAAATTTCCCCTTTTTTGCGCCAAAAAGGCAGAAATTCCCCTTATTTTGGGGCAAAAATGCAGAAATTCCCTTACTTTGGAACAAAATTGCAGAAATTCCTCTTTTTTGTTTCAAAAAGGCAGAAATTCCCTATATTTTGGAGCAAAAATGCAGAAAATTCCCTTATTTTGGTGCAAAATTGCATAATTTTCCCTTATTATAGGGTAAAAAAGCAGAAATTCCCCTAATTATAGGGCAAAATTGCAGAAATTTCCCTTATTTTGGGGCAAAATTGCAGAAATTCCCATAATTTTATTACAAAATTGCAGAAATTTCTTTTATTTTGGGGCAAAATTGCAGAAATTCCCCTAATTTTGGAGCAAAAAAGCAGAAATTTTCCTTTTTTGGGTCAAAAAAGCAGAAATTTCTTTATTTTGAGGCAAATTGCAGAAATTTCCTTTATTTTGGCGCAAAAATTCTGTAATGCTTCTAATTTTGGGGCAAAAATCAGAAATTCCATTAATTTTGGGGCAAAAAGGCAGAAATTCCCCTTATTGTGGGCAATATTGCTGAAATTTCCCTTTTTTGGGACAAAATTGCAGAAATTTCCCTTATTTTTGGGCAAAATTGCAGAAATTTCACTTATCTTGTTGCAAAAATACAGAAATTCCTTTTATTTCAGGTCAAAAAATAGAAATTACGCTTTCTTGGGGGCAAATTCCAGAAATTACCCTTATTTTGGAGAAAAAGCCTGAAATTCCTCTTATTTTGTGACAAAAAGGCAGAAATTCTTCTTATTTTAGAGCAAAAATGCAGAAATTTCACATAATTTTGGGCAAAAATGCCGAAATTTCCCTTATTTTGGGGTAAAACACAGTAATGCCCCTAATTTTGAAGCACAAAGGAGGAAATTCCCCTAATTTTTGGGAAAAAAGGCAGAAAATCCCCTTAATTTTGGGCAAAAATTCTGAAATTCCCCTTATTTTGGAGCAAAAATGCAGAAATTTTCCTTATTTTAGGGCAAAAAGACTAAAATCCCCTTATTTTGTGGCAAAAAGGCAGAAATTCCCCTTATTTTAGGGCAAAAAGGCAGAAATTCACGTTAATTTTGGTCAAAAATGCAGAAATTTTCCTTAATTTGTGGCAAAAATGCAGAAATTTCCCTTATTTTTGGCAAAATAGGCAGAAATTTCCCTTATTTTGAGGCAAAAGCTTAGAAATTTAACTTATTTTAGTATAAAAATGCAGAAACTTCCTTTATTTTGTGGCAAAAATGCAGAAATTCCCATTATTTTGGGGTAAAAAGGAAGAAATTTCCCTTACTTTGTAACAAAATTGCAGAAATTTTCCATATTTTGGGGCAAAAATGTAGTAATGCTTCTATTTTTGTGGGAAAATTCAGAAATTTCACTAATTTTGTGGCAAATTCAGAAATTTTACTAATTTTGAGGCAAAAAGGCAGAAATTCCTATTATTTTGGGGCAAAAATGCAGAAATTCTTTTTATTTTGGGGCAAAAAGGCAGAAATTCTCCTCATTTTGGGGCCAAAAGGCAGAAATTTCCCTTATTTTTGGGCAAAATTGCAGAAATTTCCCTTATCATGAGACAAAAATCCTGAAATTCCCCTCATTTTAGGTCAAAAAGTCAGAAATTCCGCTAATTTTGGGGCAAATTGCAGAAATTAAACTTATTTAAAGGAAGAAGACTGAAATTCCCCTTATTTTGTGCCAAAAAAGCAGAAATTCTTCTTATTTTAGGGCAAAAAGGCAGAAATTCCAATTAATTTTGGGGAAAAATGCAGAAATTTCCCTTATTTTGGGGCAAAAACACAGGAATGCCTTTAATTTTGCGGCAAAAATGCAGAAATTCCCCTAATTTTGGGGCAAATGGCAGAAATTCCCCTTATTGTGGGGAAAAATTGTTGCAATTTCCCTCTTATGGGACAAAATTGCAAAAATTTCTCTTATTTTGGGGCAAAATTATCGGATTTTCCCCTTATTTCAGGTCAAAAATGCAGAAATACCGCATACTTGGTGTCAAAAATGCAGAAATTACCCCTATTTTAGGGCAAAAATACTGAAATTCCACCTTTTTGCGCCAAAAAGGCAGAAATTTCCCTTATTTTGGGCAAAAATGCAGAAATTCCCCTTATTTTGGAACAAAATTTAAATAATTCCCCTTTTTTTGTTTCAAAAAGGCAGTAATTCCCTTTATTTTGGAGCACAAATGAAGAAAATTCCCTTATTTTGTTGCAAAATTGCATTAATTTCTCTTATTATAGGGTAAAAAGGCAGAAATTCCTCTAATTATAAGACAAAATTGCAGAAATTTCCATTATGTTGCGGCAAAATTGCAGAAATTCCCATAATTTTAGGGCAAAATTGCAGAAATTTCCTTTATTTTGGGACAAAATTGCAGAAATTCCCCTAATTTTGAAAAAAAATTGCAGAAATTCCCCTTATTTTGGAGCAAAAATGCAGAAATTTTCCTTAATTTGGGGCAAAAATACAGAAATTCCCCTTATTTTGGGGCAAAAATGCAGAAATTTCTCTTATTTTAAGCAAAAATTACAGAAATTACCCTTATTTAAGGCAAAAAGTCTATATTCCCCATAATTGAAAGCAAAAAGGCAGAAATTCCCCTAATTTTGAAGCTATAGGCAGAAATTCCCCTTATTGTGGGGCAAAATTGCTGAAATTTCCTTTTTTTGAGACAAAATTTCAGAAATTTCTCTTATTTTGGGGCAAAATTGCAGAAATTCAGCTTATTTGGGGTCAAAAATGCAGAAATTACCCTTATTTTAGAGTAAAAAGACTGAAATTTCCCCTTTTTTGCGCCAAAAAGGCAGAAATTCCCCTTATTTTGGGGCAAAAATGCAGAAATTCCCTTACTTTGGAACAAAATTGCAGAAATTCCTCTTTTTTGTTTCAAAAAGGCAGAAATTCCCTATATTTTGGAGCAAAAATGCAGAAAATTCCCTTATTTTGGTGCAAAATTGCATAATTTTCCTTTATTATAGGGTAAAAAAGCAGAAATTCCCCTAATTATAGGGCAAAATTGCAGAAATTTCCCTTATTTTGGGGCAAAATTGCAGAAATTCCCATAATTTTATTACAAAATTGCAGAAATTTCTTTTATTTTGGGGCAAAATTGCAGAAATTCCCCTAATTTTGGAGCAAAAAAGCAGAAATTTTCCTTTTTTGGGTCAAAAAAGCAGAAATTTCTTTATTTTGAGGCAAATTGCAGAAATTTCCTTTATTTTGGCGCAAAAATTCTGTAATGCTTCTAATTTTGGGGCAAAAATCAGAAATTCCATTAATTTTGGGGCAAAAAGGCAGAAATTCCCCTTATTGTGGGCAATATTGCTGAAATTTCCCTTTTTTGGGACAAAATTGCAGAAATTTCCCTTATTTTTGGGCAAAATTGCAGAAATTTCACTTATCTTGTTGCAAAAATACAGAAATTCCTTTTATTTCAGGTCAAAAAATAGAAATTACGCTTTCTTGGGGGCAAATTCCAGAAATTACCCTTATTTTGGAGAAAAAGCCTGAAATTCCTCTTATTTTGTGACAAAAAGGCAGAAATTCTTCTTATTTTAGAGCAAAAATGCAGAAATTTCACATAATTTTGGGCAAAAATGCCGAAATTTCCCTTATTTTGGGGTAAAACACAGTAATGCCCCTAATTTTGAAGCACAAAGGAGGAAATTCCCCTAATTTTTGGGAAAAAAGGCAGAAAATCCCCTTAATTTTGGGCAAAAATTCTGAAATTCCCCTTATTTTGGAGCAAAAATGCAGAAATTTTCCTTATTTTAGGGCAAAAAGACTAAAATCCCCTTATTTTGTGGCAAAAAGGCAGAAATTCCCCTTATTTTAGGGCAAAAAGGCAGAAATTCACGTTAATTTTGGTCAAAAATGCAGAAATTTTCCTTAATTTGTGGCAAAAATGCAGAAATTTCCCTTATTTTTGGCAAAATAGGCAGAAATTTCCCTTATTTTGAGGCAAAAGCTTAGAAATTTAACTTATTTTAGTATAAAAATGCAGAAACTTCCTTTATTTTGTGGCAAAAATGCAGAAATTCCCATTATTTTGGGGTAAAAAGGAAGAAATTTCCCTTACTTTGTAACAAAATTGCAGAAATTTTCCATATTTTGGGGCAAAAATGTAGTAATGCTTCTATTTTTGTGGGAAAATTCAGAAATTTCACTAATTTTGTGGCAAATTCAGAAATTTTACTAATTTTGAGGCAAAAAGGCAGAAATTCCTATTATTTTGGGGCAAAAATGCAGAAATTCTTTTTATTTTGGGGCAAAAAGGCAGAAATTCTCCTCATTTTGGGGCCAAAAGGCAGAAATTTCCCTTATTTTTGGGCAAAATTGCAGAAATTTCCCTTATCATGAGACAAAAATCCTGAAATTCCCCTCATTTTAGGTCAAAAAGGCAGAAATTCCGCTAATTTTGGGGCAAATTGCAGAAATTAAACTTATTTAAAGGAAGAAGACTGAAATTCCCCTTATTTTGTGCCAAAAAAGCAGAAATTCTTCTTATTTTAGGGCAAAAAGGCAGAAATTCCAATTAATTTTGGGGAAAAATGCAGAAATTTCCCTTATTTTGGGGCAAAAACACAGGAATGCCTTTAATTTTGCGGCAAAAATGCAGAAATTCCCCTAATTTTGGGGCAAATGGCAGAAATTCCCCTTATTGTGGGGAAAAATTGTTGCAATTTCCCTCTTATGGGACAAAATTGCAAAAATTTCTCTTATTTTGGGGCAAAATTATCGGATTTTCCCCTTATTTCAGGTCAAAAATGCAGAAATACCGCATACTTGGTGTCAAAAATGCAGAAATTACCCCTATTTTAGGGCAAAAATACTGAAATTCCACCTTTTTGCGCCAAAAAGGCAGAAATTTCCCTTATTTTGGGCAAAAATGCAGAAATTCCCCTTATTTTGGAACAAAATTTAAATAATTCCCCTTTTTTTGTTTCAAAAAGGCAGTAATTCCCTTTATTTTGGAGCACAAATGAAGAAAATTCCCTTATTTTGTTGCAAAATTGCATTAATTTCTCTTATTATAGGGTAAAAAGGCAGAAATTCCTCTAATTATAAGACAAAATTGCAGAAATTTCCATTATGTTGCGGCAAAATTGCAGAAATTCCCATAATTTTAGGGCAAAATTGCAGAAATTTCCTTTATTTTGGGACAAAATTGCAGAAATTCCCCTAATTTTGAAAAAAAATTGCAGAAATTCCCCTTATTTTGGAGCAAAAATGCAGAAATTTTCCTTAATTTAGGGCAAAAATACAGAAATTCCCCTTATTTTGGGGCAAAAATGCAGAAATTTCTCTTATTTTAAGCAAAAATTACAGAAATTACCCTTATTTAAGGCAAAAAGTCTATATTCCCCATAATTGAAAGCAAAAAGGCAGAAATTCCCCTAATTTTGAAGCTATAGGCAGAAATTCCCCTTATTGTGGGGCAAAATTGCTGAAATTTCCTTTTTTTGAGACAAAATTTCAGAAATTTCTCTTATTTTGGGGCAAAATTGCAGAAATTCAGCTTATTTGGGGTCAAAAATGCAGAAATTACCCTTATTTTAGAGTAAAAAGACTGAAATTTCCCCTTTTTTGCGCCAAAAAGGCAGAAATTCCCCTTATTTTGGGGCAAAAATGCAGAAATTCCCTTACTTTGGAACAAAATTGCAGAAATTCCTCTTTTTTGTTTCAAAAAGGCAGAAATTCCCTATATTTTGGAGCAAAAATGCAGAAAATTCCCTTATTTTGGTGCAAAATTGCATAATTTTCCCTTATTATAGGGTAAAAAAGCAGAAATTCCCCTAATTATAGGGCAAAATTGCAGAAATTTCCCTTATTTTGGGGCAAAATTGCAGAAATTCCCATAATTTTATTACAAAATTGCAGAAATTTCTTTTATTTTGGGGCAAAATTGCAGAAATTCCCCTAATTTTGGAGCAAAAAAGCAGAAATTTTCCTTTTTTGGGTCAAAAAAGCAGAAATTTCTTTATTTTGAGGCAAATTGCAGAAATTTCCTTTATTTTGGCGCAAAAATTCTGTAATGCTTCTAATTTTGGGGCAAAAATCAGAAATTCCATTAATTTTGGGGCAAAAAGGCAGAAATTCCCCTTATTGTGGGCAATATTGCTGAAATTTCCCTTTTTTGGGACAAAATTGCAGAAATTTCCCTTATTTTTGGGCAAAATTGCAGAAATTTCACTTATCTTGTTGCAAAAATACAGAAATTCCTTTTATTTCAGGTCAAAAAATAGAAATTACGCTTTCTTGGGGGCAAATTCCAGAAATTACCCTTATTTTGGAGAAAAAGCCTGAAATTCCTCTTATTTTGTGACAAAAAGGCAGAAATTCTTCTTATTTTAGAGCAAAAATGCAGAAATTTCACATAATTTTGGGCAAAAATGCCGAAATTTCCCTTATTTTGGGGTAAAACACAGTAATGCCCCTAATTTTGAAGCACTAAGGAGGAAATTCCCCTAATTTTTGGGAAAAAAGGCAGAAAATCCCCTTAATTTTGGGCAAAAATTCTGAAATTCCCCTTATTTTGGAGCAAAAATGCAGAAATTTTCCTTATTTTAGGGCAAAAAGACTAAAATCCCCTTATTTTGTGGCAAAAAGGCAGAAATTCCCCTTATTTTAGGGCAAAAAGGCAGAAATTCACGTTAATTTTGGTCAAAAATGCAGAAATTTTCCTTAATTTGTGGCAAAAATGCAGAAATTTCCCTTATTTTTGGCAAAATAGGCAGAAATTTCCCTTATTTTGAGGCAAAAGCTTAGAAATTTAACTTATTTTAGTATAAAAATGCAGAAACTTCCTTTATTTTGTGGCAAAAATGCAGAAATTCCCATTATTTTGGGGTAAAAAGGAAGAAATTTCCCTTACTTTGTAACAAAATTGCAGAAATTTACCATATTTTGGGGCAAAATTGTAGTAATGCTTCTAATTTCGAGGCAAAAATCAGAAATTTCACTAATTTTGGAGCAAAATTCAGAAATTTCACTAATTTTGAGGCAAAAAGGCAGAAATTCCTATTATTTTGGGGCAAAAATGCAGAAATTCTTTTTATTTTGGGGCAAAAAGTCAGAAATTCTCCTCATTTTGGGGCCAAAAGGCAGAAATTTCCCTTATTTTTGGGCAAAATTGCAGAAATTTCCCTTATTATGGGACAAAAATCCAGAAATTCCCCTCATTTTAGGTCAAAAAGGCAGAAATTCCGCTAATTTAGAGGCAAATTGCAGAAATTAAACATATTTAAGGGAAGAAGACTGAAATTCCCCTTATTTTGTGCCAAAAAAGCAGAAATTCTTCTTATTTTAGGGCAAAAAGGCAGAAATTCCAATTAATTTTGGGGAAAAATGCAGAAATTTCCCTTATTTTGGGGCAAAAACACAGGAATGCCTTTAATTTTGCGGCAAAAATGCAGAAATTCCCCTAATTTTGGGGCAAATGGCAGAAATTCCCCTTACTGTGGGGCAAAATTGCTGCAATTTCTCTTTTTTGGGACAAAATTGCAAAAATTTCTCTTATTTTGGGGCAAAATTATCAGAAATTCCCCTTATTTCAGGTCAAAAATGCAGAAATACCGCATACTTGGTGTCAAAAATGCAGAAATTACCCCTATTTTAGGGCAAAAATACTGAAATTCCCCATTTTTTGTGCCAAAAAGGCAGAAATTTCCCTTATTTTAGGCAAAAATTCAGAAATTCCCCTTATTTTGGAACAAAATTGAAGAAATTCCCCTTTTTTTGTTTCAAAAAGGCAGTAATTCCCTTTATTTTGGAGCACAAATGAAGAAAATTCCCTTATTTTGTGGCAAAATTGCATTAATTTCTCTTATTATAGGGTAGAAAGGCAGAAATTCCTCTAATTATAAGACAAAATTGCAGAAATTTCCATTATGTTGCGGCAAAATTGCAGAAATTCTCATAATTTTAGGGCAAAATTGCAGAAATTTCCTTTATTTTGGGACAAAATTGCAGAAATTTCCCTAATTTTGAAAAAAAATTGCAGAAATTCCCCTTATTTTGGAGCAAAAATGCAGAAATTTCTTTTATTTTAAGCAAAAAATACAGAAATTACCATTATTTAAGGCAAAAAGACTAAATTCCCCTAATTTGGGGGCAAAAAGGCAGAAATTTCTCTTATTTTAAGCAAAAAATACAAAAATTACCCTTATTTAAGGCAAAAAGACTAAATTCCCCTAATTTGGGGGCAAAAAGGCAGAAATTCCCCTAATTTTGAAGCAAAAGGCAGAAATTCCCCTTATTGTGGGGCAAAATTGCTGAAATTTCCTTTTTTTGAGACAAAATTGCAGAAATTTCTCTTATTTTGAGGCAAAATTGCAGAAATTCAGCTTATTTGGGGTCAAAAATGCAGAAATTACCCTTATTTTAGGGTAAAATAACTAAAATTTCCCTTTTTTTTCACCAATAAGGCAGAAATTCCCCTTATTTTGGGGAAAAAATGCAGAAATTTCCCTTATTTTGGAACAAAATTGCAGAAATTCCCCTTTTTTGTTTCAAAAGGCAGAAATTCCCTATATTTTGGAGCAAAAATGCAGAAAATTCCCTTATTTTGGTGCAAAATTGCATAAATTTCCCTTATTATAGGGTAAAAAGGCAGAAATTCCCCTAATTATAGGGCAAAATTGCAGAAATTTCCCTTATTTTGGGGCAAAATTGCAGAAATTCCCATAATTTTAGGACAAAATTGCAGAAATTTCCCTTATTTTGGGGCAATATTGCAGAAATTCCCCTAATATAGGAGCAAAAATGCAGAACTTTACCTTTTTTGGGTCAAAAAGGCAGAAATTTCTTTATTTTGAGGCAAATTGCAGAAATTTCCCTTATTTTGGGACAAAATTGCAGAAATTCCCCTAATTTTGGAGCAAAAATGCAGAAATTTTCCATTTTTGGGTCAACAAGGCAGAAATTTCTTTATTTTGAGGCAAATTGCAGAAATTTCCCTTATTTTGGCGGAAAAATTCTGTAATGCTTCTAATTTTGGGGCAAAAATCAGAAATTCCATTAATTTTGGGGCAAAAAGGCAGAAATTCCCCTTATTGTGGGCAATATTGCTGAAATTTCCCTTTTTTGGGACAAAATTGCAGAAATTTCCCTTATTTTTGGGCAAAATTGCAGAAATTTCACTTATCTTGTTGCAAAAATACAGAAATTCCTTTTATTTCAGGTCAAAAAATAGAAATTACGCTTTCTTGGGGGCAAATTCCAGAAATTACCCTTATTTTGGAGAAAAAGCCTGAAATTCCTCTTATTTTGTGACAAAAAGGCAGAAATTCTTCTTATTTTAGAGCAAAAATGCAGAAATTTCACATAATTTTGGGCAAAATGCCGAAATTTCCCTTATTTTAGGGTAAAACACAGTAATGCCCCTAATTTTGAAGCACAAAGGAGGAAATTCCCCTAATTTTTGGGAAAAAAGGCAGAAAATCCCCTTAATTTTGGGCAAAAATTCTGAAATTCCCCTTATTTTGGAGCAAAAATGCGGAAATTTTCCTTATTTTAGGGCAAAAAGACTAAAATCCCCTTATTTTGTGGCAAAAAGGCAGAAATTCCCCTTATTTTAGGGCAAAAAGGCAGAAATTCACATTAATTTTGGGGCAATATTGCAGAAATTTCCCTAATTTTGGAGCAAAAATGCAGAAATTTTCCATTTTTGGGTCAACAAGGCAGAAATTTCTTTATTTTGAGGCAAATTTCATAAATTTCCCTTATTTTGGCGCAAAACTTCTGTAATGCTTCTAATTTTGGGGTAAAAATCAGAAATTCTATTAATTTTGGGGCAAAAAGGCAGAAATTCCCTTATTGTGGGCAATATTGCTGAAATTTCCCTTTTTTGGGACAAAATTGCAGAAATTTTCCTTATTTTTGGGCAAAATTGCAGAAATTTCCCTTATCTTGTGGCAAAAATACAGAAATTCCTTTTATTTCAGGTCAAAAAGACAGAAATTACGCTTTCTTGCGGGCAAATTCCAGAAATTACCCTTATTTTGGAGAAAAAGCCTAAAATTCCTCTTATTTTGTGACAAAAAGGCAGAAATTCTTCTTATTTTAGAGCAAAAATGCAGAAATTCCACATAATTTTGGGCAAAAATGTAGAAATTTCCCTTATTTTGGGGTAAAACACAGTAATGCCCCTAATTTTGAAGCACAAAGGAGGAAATTCCCCTAATTTTTGGGAAAAAAGGCAGAAAATCCCCTTAATTTTGGGCAAAAATTCTGAAATTCCCCTTATTTTGGAGCAAAAATGCAGAAATTTTCCTTATTTTAGGGCAAAAAGACTAAAATCCCCTTATTTTGTGGCAAAAAGGCAGAAATTCCCCTTATTTTAGGGCAAAAAGGCAGAAATTCACGTTAATTTTGGTCAAAAATGCAGAAATTTTCCTTAATTTGTGGCAAAAATGCAGAAATTTCCCTTATTTTTGGCAAAATAGGCAGAAATTTCCCTTATTTTGAGGCAAAAGCTTAGAAATTTAACTTATTTTAGTATAAAAATGCAGAAACTTCCTTTATTTTGTGGCAAAAATGCAGAAATTCCCATTATTTTGGGGTAAAAAGGAAGAAATTTCCCTTACTTTGTAACAAAATTGCAGAAATTTTCCATATTTTGGGGCAAAAATGTAGTAATGCTTCTATTTTTGTGGGAAAATTCAGAAATTTCACTAATTTGGTGGCAAATTCAGAAATTTTACTAATTTTGAGGCAAAAAGGCATAAATTCCTATTATTTTGGGGCAAAAATGCAGAAATTCTTTTTATTTTGGGGCAAAAAGGCAGAAATTCTCCTCATTTTGGGGCCAAAAGGCAGAAATTTCCCTTATTTTTGGGCAAAATTGCAGAAATTTCCCTTATCATGAGACAAAAATCCTGAAATTCCCCTCATTTTAGGTCAAAAAGGCAGAAATTCCGCTAATTTTGGGGCAAATTGCAGAAATTAAACTTATTTAAAGGAAGAAGACTGAAATTCCCCTTATTTTGTGCCAAAAAAGCAGAAATTCTTCTTATTTTAGGGCAAAAAGGCAGAAATTCCAATTAATTTTGGGGAAAAATGCAGAAATTTCCCTTATTTTGGGGCAAAAACACAGGAATGCCTTTAATTTTGCGGCAAAAATGCAGAAATTCCCCTAATTTTGGGGCAAATGGCAGAAATTCCCCTTATTGTGGGGAAAAATTGTTGCAATTTCCCTCTTATGGGACAAAATTGCAAAAATTTCTCTTATTTTGGGGCAAAATTATCGGATTTTCCCCTTATTTCAGGTCAAAAATGCAGAAATACCGCATACTTGGTGTCAAAAATGCAGAAATTACCCCTATTTTAGGGCAAAAATACTGAAATTCCACCTTTTTGCGCCAAAAAGGCAGAAATTTCCCTTATTTTGGGCAAAAATGCAGAAATTCCCCTTATTTTGGAACAAAATTGAAGAAATTCCCCTTTTTTTGTTTCAAAAAGGCAGTAATTCCCTTTATTTTGGAGCACAAATGAAGAAAATTCCCTTATTTTGTTGCAAAATTGCATTAATTTCTCTTATTATAGGGTAAAAAGGCAGAAATTCTTTTAATTATAAGACAAAATTGCAGAAATTTCCATTATGTTGCGGCAAAATTGCAGAAATTCCCATAATTTTAGGGCAAAATTGCAGAAATTTCCTTTATTTTGGGACAAAATTGCAGAAATTCCCCTAATTTTGAAAAAAAATTGCAGAAATTCCCCTTATTTTGGAGCAAAAATGCAGAAATTTTCCTTAATTTAGGGCAAAAATACAGAAATTCCCCTTATTTTGGGGCAAAAATGCAGAAATTTCTCTTATTTTAAGCAAAAATTACAGAAATTACCCTTATTTAAGGCAAAAAGTCTATATTCCCCATAATTGAAAGCAAAAAGGCAGAAATTCCCCTAATTTTGAAGCTATAGGCAGAAATTCCCCTTATTGTGTGGCAAAATTGCTGAAATTTCCTTTTTTTGAGACAAAATTTCAGAAATTTCTCTTATTTTGGGGCAAAATTGCAGAAATTCAGCTTATTTGGGGTCAAAAATGCAGAAATTACCCTTATTTTAGAGTAAAAAGACTGAAATTTCCCCTTTTTTGCGCCAAAAAGGCAGAAATTCCCCTTATTTTGGGGCAAAAATGCAGAAATTCCCTTACTTTGGAACAAAATTGCAGAAATTCCTCTTTTTTGTTTCAAAAAGGCAGAAATTCCCTATATTTTGGAGCAAAAATGCAGAAAATTCCCTTATTTTGGTGCAAAATTGCATAATTTTCCCTTATTATAGGGTAAAAAAGCAGAAATTCCCCTAATTATAGGGCAAAATTGCAGAAATTTCCCTTATTTTGGGGCAAAATTGCAGAAATTCCCATAATTTTATTACAAAATTGCAGAAATTTCTTTTATTTTGGGGCAAAATTGCAGAAATTCCCCTAATTTTGGAGCAAAAAAGCAGAAATTTTCCTTTTTTGGGTCAAAAAAGCAGAAATTTCTTTATTTTGAGGCAAATTGCAGAAATTTCCTTTATTTTGGCGGAAAAATTCTGTAATGCTTCTAATTTTGGGGCAAAAATCAGAAATTCCATTAATTTTGGGGCAAAAAGGCAGAAATTCCCCTTATTGTGGGCAATATTGCTGAAATTTCCCTTTTTTGGGACAAAATTGCAGAAATTTCCCTTATTTTTGGGCAAAATTGCAGAAATTTCACTTATCTTGTTGCAAAAATACAGAAATTCCTTTTATTTCAGGTCAAAAAATAGAAATTACGCTTTCTTGGGGGCAAATTCCAGAAATTACCCTTATTTTGGAGAAAAAGCCTGAAATTCCTCTTATTTTGTGACAAAAAGGCAGAAATTCTTCTTATTTTAGAGCAAAAATGCAGAAATTTCACATAATTTTGGGCAAAAATGCCGAAATTTCCCTTATTTTGGGGTAAAACACAGTAATGCCCCTAATTTTGAAGCACTAAGGAGGAAATTCCCCTAATTTTTGGGAAAAAAGGCAGAAAATCCCCTTAATTTTGGGCAAAAATTCTGAAATTCCCCTTATTTTGGAGCAAAAATGCAGAAATTTTCCTTATTTTAGGGCAAAAAGACTAAAATCCCCTTATTTTGTGGCAAAAAGGCAGAAATTCCCCTTATTTTAGGGCAAAAAGGCAGAAATTCACGTTAATTTTGGTCAAAAATGCAGAAATTTTCCTTAATTTGTGGCAAAAATGCAGAAATTTCCCTTATTTTTGGCAAAATAGGCAGAAATTTCCCTTATTTTGAGGCAAAAGCTTAGAAATTTAACTTATTTTAGTATAAAAATGCAGAAACTTCCTTTATTTTGTGGCAAAAATGCAGAAATTCCCATTATTTTGGGGTAAAAAGGAAGAAATTTCCCTTACTTTGTAACAAAATTGCAGAAATTTACCATATTTTGGGGCAAAATTGTAGTAATGCTTCTAATTTCGAGGCAAAAATCAGAAATTTCACTAATTTTGGAGCAAAATTCAGAAATTTCACTAATTTTGAGGCAAAAAGGCAGAAATTCCTATTATTTTGGGGCAAAAATGCAGAAATTCTTTTTATTTTGGGGCAAAAAGGCAGAAATTCTCCTCATTTTGGGGCCAAAAGGCAGAAATTTCCCTTATTTTTGGGCAAAATTGCAGAAATTTCCCTTATCATGGGACAAAAATCCAGAAATTCCCCTCATTTTAGGTCAAAAAGGCAGAAATTCCGCTAATTTAGAGGCAAATTGCAGAAATTAAACATATTTAAGGGAAGAAGACTGAAATTCCCCTTATTTTGTGCCAAAAAAGCAGAAATTCTTCTTATTTTAGGGCAAAAAGGCAGAAATTCCAATTAATTTTGGGGAAAAATGCAGAAATTTCCCTTATTTTGGGGCAAAAACACAGGAATGCCTTTAATTTTGCGGCAAAAATGCAGAAATTCCCCTAATTTTGGGGCAAATGGCAGAAATTCCCCTTATTGTGGGGAAAAATTGTTGCAATTTCCCTCTTATGGGACAAAATTGCAAAAATTTCTCTTATTTTGGGGCAAAATTATCGGATTTTCCCCTTATTTCAGGTCAAAAATGCAGAAATACCGCATACTTGGTGTCAAAAATGCAGAAATTACCCCTATTTTAGGGCAAAAATACTGAAATTCCCCATTTTTTGTGCCAAAAAGGCAGAAATTTCCCTTATTTTAGGCAAAAATTCAGAAATTCCCCTTATTTTGGAACAAAATTGAAGAAATTCCCCTTTTTTTGTTTCAAAAAGGCAGTAATTCCCTTTATTTTGGAGCACAAATGAAGAAAATTCCCTTATTTTGTGGCAAAATTGCATTAATTTCTCTTATTATAGGGTAGAAAGGCAGAAATTCCTCTAATTATAAGACAAAATTGCAGAAATTTCCATTATGTTGCGGCAAAATTGCAGAAATTCTCATAATTTTAGGGCAAAATTGCAGAAATTTCCTTTATTTTGGGACAAAATTGCAGAAATTTCCCTAATTTTGAAAAAAAATTGCAGAAATTCCCCTTATTTTGGAGCAAAAATGCAGAAATTTCTTTTATTTTAAGCAAAAAATACAGAAATTACCATTATTTAAGGCAAAAAGACTAAATTCCCCTAATTTGGGGGCAAAAGGGCAGAAATTTCTCTTATTTTAAGCAAAAAATACAAAAATTACCCTTATTTAAGGCAAAAAGACTAAATTCCCCTAATTTGGGGGCAAAAAGGCAGAAATTCCCCTAATTTTGAAGCAAAAGGCAGAAATTCCCCTTATTGTGGGGCAAAATTGCTGAAATTTCCTTTTTTTGAGACAAAATTGCAGAAATTTCTCTTATTTTGGGGCAAAATTGCAGAAATTCAGCTTATTTGGGGTCAAAAATGCAGAAATTACCCTTATTTTAGGGTAAAAAGACTAAAATTTCCCCTTTTTTTCTCCAAAAAGGCAGAAATTCCCCTTATTTTGGGGCAAAAATGCAGAAATTCCCCTTATTTTGGAACAAAATTGCAGAAATTCCACTTTTTTGTTTCAAAAAGGCAGAAATTCCCTATATTTTGGAGCAAAAATGCAGAAAATTCCCTAATTTTGCTGCAAAATTGCATAAATTTCCCTTATTATAGAGTAAAAAGGCAGAAATTCCCCTAATTATAGGGCAAAATTGCAGAAATTTCCCTTATTTTGAGGCAAAATTGCAGAAATTCCCATAATTTTAGGACAAAATTGCAGAAATTTCCCTTATTTTGGGGCAATATTGCAGAAATTCCCCTAATATAGGAGCAAAAATGCAGAAATTTTCCTTTTTTGGGTCAAAAAGGCAGAAATTTCTTTATTTTGAGGCAATTTGCAGAAATTTCCCTTATTTTGGGACAAAATTGCAGAAATTCCCCTAATTTTGGAGCAAAAATGCAGAAATTTTCCATTTTTGGGTCAACAAGGCAGAAATTTCTTTATTTTGAGGCAAATTGCAGAAATTTCCCTTATTTTGGCGCAAAAATTCTGTAATGCTTCTAATTTTGGGGCAAAAATCAGAAATTCTATTAATTTTGGGGCAAAAAGGCAGAAATTCCCCTTATTGTGGGCAATATTGCTGAAATTTCCCTTTTTTGGGACAAAATTGCAGAAATTTTCCTTATTTTTGGGCAAAATTGCAGAAATTTCTCTTATCTTGTGGCAAAAATACAGAAATTCCTTTTATTTCAGGTCAAAAAAACAGAAATTACGCTTTCGTGGGGGCAAATTCCAGAAATTACCCTTATTTTGGAGAAAAAGCCTGAAATTCCTCTTATTTTGTGACAAAAAGGTAGAAATTCTTCTTATTTTAGAGCAAAAATGCAGAAATTCCACCTAATTTTGGGCAAAAATGCAGAAATTTCCCTTATTTTGGGGTAAAACACAGTAATGCCCCTAATTTTGGAGCACAAAGGTGGAAATTCCCCTAATTTTGGGGTAAAAGGGAGAAATTCCCCTTATTTTGGGGCAAAAATTCTGA
This sequence comes from Micromys minutus, assembly GCF_963924665.1. Lineage (NCBI taxonomy): Eukaryota > Metazoa > Chordata > Mammalia > Rodentia > Muridae > Micromys > Micromys minutus. The sequence goes on from NW_027667339.1 coordinate 248,596, forward strand.
AATTCCCCTTATTTTAGAGCAAAAATGCAGTAATTTTCCTTATTTTAGGGCAAAAAGACTAAAATCCTTTTATTTTGTGGCAAAAAGGCAGAAATTCCCCTTATTTTAGGGCAAAAAGGCAAAAATTCACGTTAATTTTGGTCAAAAATGCAGAAATTTTCCTTAATTTGTGGCAAAAATGCAGAAATTTCCCTTATTTTTGGCAAAATAGGCAGAAATTTCCCTTATTTTGAGGCAAAAGCTTAGAAATTTAACTTATTTTAGTATAAAATTGCAGAAACTTCCCTTATTTTGTGGCAAAAATGCAGAAATTCCCATTATTTTGGGGTAAAAAGTAAGAAATTTCTCTCACTTTGTAACAAAATTGCAGTAATTTTCCATATTTTGGGGCAAAAATGTAGTAATGCTTCTAATTTTGTGGCAAAATTCAGAAATTTCATTAATTTTGTAGCAAATTCAGAAATTTTACTAATTTTGAGGCAAAAAGGCAGAAATTCCTATTATTTTGGGGCAAAAATGCAGAAATTCTTTTTATTTTGGGGCAAAAAGGCAGAAATTCTCCTCATTTTGGGGCCAAAAGGCAGAAATTTCCCTTATTTTTGGGCAAAATTGCAGAAATTTCCCTTATCATGGGACAAAGATCCAGAAATTCCCCTCATTTTAGGTCAAAAAGGCAGAAATTCTGCTAATTTTGGGGCAAATTGCAGAAATTAAACTTATTTAAGGGAAGAAGACTGAAATTTCCCTTATTTTGTGCCAAAAAAGCAGAAATTCTTCTTATTTTAGGGCAAAAAGTCAGAAATTCCAATTAATTTTGGGGAAAAATGCAGAAATTTCCCTTATTTTCGGGCAAAAACACAGGAATGCCTTTAATTTTGCGGCAAAAATGCAGAAATTCCCCTAATTTTGGGGCAAATGGCAGAAATTCCCCTTATTGTGGGGCAAAATTGCTGCAATTTCCCTTTTTTGGGACAAAATTGCAAAAATTTCTCTTATTTTGGGGCAAAATTATCAGAAATTCCCCTTTTTTCAGGTCAAAAATGCAGAAATACCATATACTTGGTGTCAAACATGCAGGAATTACCCCTATTTTAGGGCAAAAATACTGAAATTCCCCATTTTTTGTGCCAAAAAGGCAGAAATTTCCCTTATTTTGGGCAAAAATGCAGAAATTCCCCTTATTTTGGAACAAAATTGAAGAAATTCCCCTTTTTTTGTTTCAAAAAGGCAGAAATTCCCTTTATTTTGGAGCACAAATGAAGAAAATTCCCTTATTTTGTTGCAAAATTGCATTAATTTCTCTTATTATAGGGTAAAAAGGTAGAAATTCCCCTAATTATAAAACAAAATTGCAGAAATTTCCATAATTTTAGGGCAAAATTGCAGAAATTTCCTTTATTTTGGGACAAAATTGCAGAAATTCCCTTAATTTTGAAAAAAAATTGCAGAAATTCCCCTTATTTTGGAGCAAAAATGCAGAACTTTCCCTTAATTTAAGCAAAAAATACAGAAATTACCCTTATTTAAGGCAAAAAGACTAAATTCTCCTAATTTGGGGGCAAAGAGGCAGAAATTACCCTAATTTTGAAGCAAAAGGCAGAAATTCCCCTTATTGTGGGGCAAAATTGCTGAAATTTCCTTTTTTTGAGACAAAATTGCAGAAATTTCTCTTATTTTGGGGCAAAATTGCAGAAATTCAGCTTATTTGGGGTCAAAAATGCAGAAATTACCCTTATTTTAGGGTTAAAAGCCTGAAATTTCTCCTTTTTTGCGCCAAAAAGGCAGAAATTCCCCTTATTTTGGGGCAAAAATGCAGAAATTCCCTTACTTTGGAACAAATTTGCAGAAATTCCCCTTTTTTGTTTCAAAAAGGCAGAAATTCCCTATATTTTGGAGCAAAAATGCAGAAAATTCCCTTATTTTGGTGCAAAATTGCATAAATTTCCCTTATTATAGGGTAAAAAAGCAGAAATTCCCCTAATTATAGGGCAAAATTGCAGAAATTTCCCTTATTTTGGGGCAAAATTGCAGAAATTCCCCTAATTTTGGAGCAAAAAAGCAGAAATTTTCCTTTTTTGGGTCAAAAATGTAGAAATTTCTTTATTTTGAGGCAAATTGCAGAAATTTCCTTTATTTTGGCGCAAAAATTCTGTAATGCTTCTAATTTTGGGGCAAAAATCAGAAATTCCATTAATTTTGGGGCAAAAAGGCAGAAATTCCCCTTATTGTGGGCAATATTGCTGAAATTTCCCTTTTTTGGGACAAAATTGCAGAAATTTCCCTTATTTTTGGGCAAAATTGCAGAAATTTCACTTATCTTGTGGCAAAAATACAGAAATTCCTTTTTTTTCAGGTCAAAAAATAGAAATTATGCTTTCTTGGGGGCAAATTCCAGAAATTACCCTTATTTTGGAGAAAAAGCCTGAAATTCCTCTTATTTTGTGACAAAAAGGCAGAAATTCTTCTTATTTTAGAGCAAAAATGCAGAAATTTCACATAATTTTGGGCAAAAATGCAGAAATTTCCCTTATTTTCGGGCAAAATTGCAGAAAATTCCCTTATCATGGGACAAAAATCCAGAAATTCCCCTCATTTTAGGTCAAAAAGGCAGAAATTCCGCTAATTTGGAGGCAAATTGCAGAAATTAAACATATTTAAGGGAAGAAGACTGAAATTCCCCTTATTTTGTGCCAAAAATGCAGAAATTCTTCTTATTTTAGGGCAAAAAGGCAGAAATTCCGATTAATTTTGGGGAAAAATGCAGAAATTTCCCTTATTTTGGGGCAAAAACACAGGAATGCCTTTAATTTTGCGGCAAAAATGCAGAAATACCCTAATTTTGGGGCAAATGGCAGAAATTCCCCTTACTGTGGGGCAAAATTGCTGCAATTTCCCTTTTTTGGGACAAAAATGCAAAAATTTCTCTTATTTTGGGGCAAAATTATCAGAAATTCCCCTTATTTCAGGTCAAAAATGCAGAAATACCGCATACTTCGTGTCAAAAATGCAGAAATTACCCCTATTTTAGGGCAAAAATACTGAAATTCCCCATTTTTTGTGCCAAAAAGGCAGAAATTTCCCTTATTTTGGGCAAAAATGCAGAAATTCCCCTTATTTTGGAACAAAATTGAAGAAATTCCCCTTTTTTTGTTTCAAAAAGGCAGAAATTCCCTTTATTTTGGAGCACAAATGAAGAAAATTCCCTTATTTTGTTGCAAAATTGCATTAATTTCTCTTATTATAGGGTAAAAAGGCAGAAATTCCCCTAATTATAGGACAAAATTGCAGAAATTTCCATTATGTTGCGGCAAAATTGCAGAAATTCCCATAATTTTAGGGCAAAATTGCAGAAATTTCCTTTATTTTGGGACAAAATTGCAGAAATTCCCCTAATTTTGAAAAAAAATTGCAGAAATTCTTCTTATTTTGGAGCAAAAATGCAGAAATTTCTCTTATTTTAAGCAAAAAATACAGAAATTACCCTTATTTAAGGCAAAAAGACTAAATTACCCTAATTTGGGGGCAAAAAGGCAGAAATTACCCTAATTTTGAAGCAAAAGGCAGAAATTCCCCTTATTGTGGGGCAAAATTGCTGAAATTTCCTTTTTTTGAGACAAAATTGCAGAAATTTCTCTTATTTTGGGGCAAAATTGCAGAAATTCAGCTTATTTGGGGTCAAAAATGCAGAAATTACCCTTATTTTAGGGTAAAAAGACTAAAATTTCCCCTTTTTTTCGCCAAAAAGCAGAAATTCCCCTAATTTTGGGGCAAAAATGCAGAAATTCCTCTTATTTTGGAACAAAATTGCAGAAATTCCCCTTTTTTGTTTCAAAAAGGCAGAAATTCCCTATATTTTGGAGCAAAAATGCAGAAAATTCCCTAATTTTGGTGCAAAATTGCATAAATTTCCCTTATTATAGAGTAAAAAGGCAGAAATTCCCCTAATTATAGGGCAAAATTGCAGAAATTTCCCTTATTTTGGGGCAAAATTGCAGAAATTCCCATAATTTTAGGACAAAATTGCAGAAATTTCCCTTATTTTGGGGCAATATTGCAGAAATTCCCCTAATATAGGAGCAAAAATGCAGAAATTTTCCTTTTTTGGGTCAAAAAGGCAGAAATTTCTTTATTTTGAGGCAATTTGCAGAAATTTCCCTTATTTTGGGACAAAATTGCAGAAATTCCCCTAATTTTGGAGCAAAAATGCAGAAATTTTCCATTTTTGGGTCAACAAGGCAGAAATTTCTTTATTTTGAGGCAAATTGCAGAAATTTCCCTTATTTTGGCGCAAAAATTCTGTAATGCTTCTAATTTTGGGGCAAAAATCAGAAATTCTATTAATTTTGGGGCAAAAAGGCAGAAATTCCCCTTATTGTGGGCAATATTGCTGAAATTTCCCTTTTTTGGGACAAAATTGCAGAAATTTTCCTTATTTTTGGGCAAAATTGCAGAAATTTCTCCTATCTTGTGGCAAAAATACAGAAATTCCTTTTATTTCAGGTCAAAAAAACAGAAATTACGCTTTCGTGGGGGCAAATTCCAGAAATTACCCTTATTTTGGAGAAAAAGCCTGAAATTCCTCTTATTTTGTGACAAAAAGGTAGAAATTCTTCTTATTTTAGAGCAAAAATGCAGAAATTCCACCTAATTTTGGGCAAAAATGCAGAAATTTCCCTTATTTTGGGGTAAAACACAGTAATGCCCCTAATTTTGGAGCACAAAGGTGGAAATTCCCCTAATTTTGGGGTAAAAGGGAGAAATTCCCCTTATTTTGGGGCAAAAATTCTGAAATTCCCCTTATTTTAGAGCAAAAATGCAGTAATTTTCCTTATTTTAGGGCAAAAAGACTAAAATCCTTTTATTTTGTGGCAAAAAGGCAGAAATTCCCCTTATTTTAGGGCAAAAAGGCAAAAATTCACGTTAATTTTGGTCAAAAATGCAGAAATTTTCCTTAATTTGTGGCAAAAATGCAGAAATTTCCCTTATTTTTGGCAAAATAGGCAGAAATTTCCCTTATTTTGAGGCAAAAGCTTAGAAATTTAACTTATTTTAGTATAAAATTGCAGAAACTTCCCTTATTTTGTGGCAAAAATGCAGAAATTCCCATTATTTTGGGGTAAAAAGTAAGAAATTTCTCTCACTTTGTAACAAAATTGCAGTAATTTTCCATATTTTGGGGCAAAAATGTAGTAATGCTTCTAATTTTGTGGCAAAATTCAGAAATTTCATTAATTTTGTAGCAAATTCAGAAATTTTACTAATTTTGAGGCAAAAAGGCAGAAATTCCTATTATTTTGGGGCAAAAATGCAGAAATTCTTTTTATTTTGGGGCAAAAAGGCAGAAATTCTCCTCATTTTGGGGCCAAAAGGCAGAAATTTCCCTTATTTTTGGGCAAAATTGCAGAAATTTCCCTTATCATGGGACAAAGATCCAGAAATTCCCCTCATTTTAGGTCAAAAAGGCAGAAATTCTGCTAATTTTGGGGCAAATTGCAGAAATTAAACTTATTTAAGGGAAGAAGACTGAAATTTCCCTTATTTTGTGCCAAAAAAGCAGAAATTCTTCTTATTTTAGGGCAAAAAGTCAGAAATTCCAATTAATTTTGGGGAAAAATGCAGAAATTTCCCTTATTTTCGGGCAAAAACACAGGAATGCCTTTAATTTTGCGGCAAAAATGCAGAAATTCCCCTAATTTTGGGGCAAATGGCAGAAATTCCCCTTATTGTGGGGCAAAATTGCTGCAATTTCCCTTTTTTGGGACAAAATTGCAAAAATTTCTCTTATTTTGGGGCAAAATTATCAGAAATTCCCCTTTTTTCAGGTCAAAAATGCAGAAATACCATATACTTGGTGTCAAACATGCAGGAATTACCCCTATTTTAGGGCAAAAATACTGAAATTCCCCATTTTTTGTGCCAAAAAGGCAGAAATTTCCCTTATTTTGGGCAAAAATGCAGAAATTCCCCTTATTTTGGAACAAAATTGAAGAAATTCCCCTTTTTTTGTTTCAAAAAGGCAGAAATTCCCTTTATTTTGGAGCACAAATGAAGAAAATTCCCTTATTTTGTTGCAAAATTGCATTAATTTCTCTTATTATAGGGTAAAAAGGTAGAAATTCCCCTAATTATAGGACAAAATTGCAGAAATTTACATAATTTTAGGGCAAAATTGCAGAAATTTCCTTTATTTTGGGACAAAATTGCAGAAATTCCCTTAATTTTGAAAAAAAATTGCAGAAATTCCCCTTATTTTGGAGCAAAAATGCAGAACTTTCCCTTAATTTAAGCAAAAAATACAGAAATTACCCTTATTTAAGGCAAAAAGACTAAATTCTCCTAATTTGGGGGCAAAGAGGCAGAAATTACCCTAATTTTGAAGCAAAAGGCAGAAATTCCCCTTATTGTGGGGCAAAATTGCTGAAATTTCCTTTTTTTGAGACAAAATTGCAGAAATTTCTCTTATTTTGGGGCAAAATTGCAGAAATTCAGCTTATTTGGGGTCAAAAATGCAGAAATTACCCTTATTTTAGGGTTAAAAGCCTGAAATTTCTCCTTTTTTGCGCCAAAAAGGCAGAAATTCCCCTTATTTTGGGGCAAAAATGCAGAAATTCCCTTACTTTGGAACAAATTTGCAGAAATTCCCCTTTTTTGTTTCAAAAAGGCAGAAATTCCCTATATTTTGGAGCAAAAATGCAGAAAATTCCCTTATTTTGGTGCAAAATTGCATAAATTTCCCTTATTATAGGGTAAAAAAGCAGAAATTCCCCTAATTATAGGGCAAAATTGCAGAAATTTCCCTTATTTTGGGGCAAAATTGCAGAAATTCCCCTAATTTTGGAGCAAAAAAGCAGAAATTTTCCTTTTTTGGGTCAAAAATGTAGAAATTTCTTTATTTTGAGGCAAATTGCAGAAATTTCCTTTATTTTGGCGCAAAAATTCTGTAATGCTTCTAATTTTGGGGCAAAAATCAGAAATTCCATTAATTTTGGGGCAAAAAGGCAGAAATTCCCCTTATTGTGGGCAATATTGCTGAAATTTCCCTTTTTTGGGACAAAATTGCAGAAATTTCCCTTATTTTTGGGCAAAATTGCAGAAATTTCACTTATCTTGTGGCAAAAATACAGAAATTCCTTTTTTTTCAGGTCAAAAAATAGAAATTATGCTTTCTTGGGGGCAAATTCCAGAAATTACCCTTATTTTGGAGAAAAAGCCTGAAATTCCTCTTATTTTGTGACAAAAAGGCAGAAATTCTTCTTATTTTAGAGCAAAAATGCAGAAATTTCACATAATTTTGGGCAAAAATGCAGAAATTTCCCTTATTTTCGGGCAAAATTGCAGAAAATTCCCTTATCATGGGACAAAAATCCAGAAATTCCCCTCATTTTAGGTCAAAAAGGCAGAAATTCCGCTAATTTGGAGGCAAATTGCAGAAATTAAACATATTTAAGGGAAGAAGACTGAAATTCCCCTTATTTTGTGCCAAAAATGCAGAAATTCTTCTTATTTTAGGGCAAAAAGTCAGAAATTCCGATTAATTTTGGGGAAAAATGCAGAAATTTCCCTTATTTTGGGGCAAAAACACAGGAATGCCTTTAATTTTGCGGCAAAAATGCAGAAATACCCTAATTTTGGGGCAAATGGCAGAAATTCCCCTTACTGTGGGGCAAAATTGCTGCAATTTCCCTTTTTTGGGACAAAAATGCAAAAATTTCTCTTATTTTGGGGCAAAATTATCAGAAATTCCCCTTATTTCAGGTCAAAAATGCAGAAATACCGCATACTTCGTGTCAAAAATGCAGAAATTACCCCTATTTTAGGGCAAAAATACTGAAATTCCCCATTTTTTGTGCCAAAAAGGCAGAAATTTCCCTTATTTTGGGCAAAAATGCAGAAATTCCCCTTATTTTGGAACAAAATTGAAGAAATTCCCCTTTTTTTGTTTCAAAAAGGCAGAAATTCCCTTTATTTTGGAGCACAAATGAAGAAAATTCCCTTATTTTGTTGCAAAATTGCATTAATTTCTCTTATTATAGGGTAAAAAGGCAGAAATTCCCCTAATTATAGGACAAAATTGCAGAAATTTCCATTATGTTGCGGCAAAATTGCAGAAATTCCCATAATTTTAGGGCAAAATTGCAGAAATTTCCTTTATTTTGGGACAAAATTGCAGAAATTCCCCTAATTTTGAAAAAAAATTGCAGAAATTCTTCTTATTTTGGAGCAAAAATGCAGAAATTTCTCTTATTTTAAGCAAAAAATACAGAAATTACCCTTATTTAAGGCAAAAAGACTAAATTACCCTAATTTGGGGGCAAAAAGGCAGAAATTACCCTAATTTTGAAGCAAAAGGCAGAAATTCCCCTTATTGTGGGGCAAAATTGCTGAAATTTCCTTTTTTTGAGACAAAATTGCAGAAATTTCTCTTATTTTGGGGCAAAATTGCAGAAATTCAGCTTATTTGGGGTCAAAAATGCAGAAATTACCCTTATTTTAGGGTAAAAAGACTAAAATTTCCCCTTTTTTTTCGCCAAAAAGCAGAAATTCCCCTAATTTTGGGGCAAAAATGCAGAAATTCCTCTTATTTTGGAACAAAATTGCAGAAATTCCCCTTTTTTGTTTCAAAAAGGCAGAAATTCCCTATATTTTGGAGCAAAAATGCAGAAAATTCCCTAATTTTGGTGCAAAATTGCATAAATTTCCCTTATTATAGAGTAAAAAGGCAGAAATTCCCCTAATTATAGGGCAAAATTGCAGAAATTTCCCTTATTTTGGGGCAAAATTGCAGAAATTCCCATAATTTTAGGACAAAATTGCAGAAATTTCCCTTATTTTGGGGCAATATTGCAGAAATTCCCCTAATATAGGAGCAAAAATGCAGAAATTTTCCTTTTTTGGGTCAAAAAGGCAGAAATTTCTTTATTTTGAGGCAAATTGCAGAAATTTCCCTTATTTTGGGACAAAATTGCAGAAATTCCCCTAATTTTGGAGCAAAAATGCAGAAATTTTCCATTTTTGGGTCAACAAGGCAGAAATTTCTTTATTTTGAGGCAAATTGCAGAAATTTCCCTTATTTTGGCGCAAAAATTCTGTAATGCTTCTAATTTTGGGGCAAAAATCAGAAATTCTATTAATTTTGGGGCAAAAAGGCAGAAATTCCCCTTATTGTGGGCAATATTGCTGAAATTTCCCTTTTTTGGGACAAAATTGCAGAAATTTTCCTTATTTTTGGGCAAAATTGCAGAAATTTCTCTTATCTTGTGGCAAAAATACAGAAATTCCTTTTATTTCAGGTCAAAAAGACAGAAATTACGCTTTCGTGGGGGCAAATTCCAGAAATTACCCTTATTTTGGAGAAAAAGCCTGAAATTCCTCTTATTTTGTGACAAAAAGGCAGAAATTCTTCTTATTTTAGAGCAAAAATGCAGAAATTCCACCTAATTTTGGGCAAAAATGCAGAAATTTCCCTTATTTTGGGGTAAAACACAGTAATGCCCCTAATTTTGGAGCACAAAGGTGGAAATTCCCCTAATTTTGGGGTAAAAGGGAGAAATTCCCCTTATTTTGGGGCAAAAATTCTGAAATTCCCCTTATTTTAGAGCAAAAATGCAGTAATTTTCCTTATTTTAGGGCAAAAAGACTAAAATCCTTTTATTTTGTGGCAAAAAGGCAGAAATTCCCCTTATTTTAGGGCAAAAAGGCAGAAATTCACGTTAATTTTGGTCAAAAATGCAGAAATTTTCCTTAATTTGTGGCAAAAATGCAGAAATTTCCCTTATTTTTGGCAAAATAGGCAGAAATTTCCCTTATTTTGAGGCAAAAGCTTAGAAATTTAACTTATTTTAGTATAAAATTGCAGAAACTTCCCTTATTTTGTGGCAAAAATGCAGAAATTCCCATTATTTTGGGGTAAAAATAAGAAATTTCTCTCACTTTGTAACAAAATTGCAGTAATTTTCCATATTTTGGGGCAAAAATGTAGTAATGCTTCTAATTTTGTGGCAAAATTCAGAAATTTCATTAATTTTGTAGCAAATTCAGAAATTTTACTAATTTTGAGGCAAAAAGGCAGAAATTCCTATTATTTTGGGGCAAAAATGCAGAAATTCTTTTTATTTTGGGGCAAAAAGGCAGAAATTCTCCTCATTTTGGGGCCAAAAGGCAGAAATTTCCCTTATTTTTGGGCAAAATTGCAGAAATTTCCCTTATCATGGGACAAAAATCCAGAAATTCCCCTCATTTTAGGTCAAAAAGGCAGAAATTCAGCTAATTTTGGGGCAAATTGCAGAAATTAAACTTATTTAAGGGAAGAAGACTGAAATTCCCCTTATTTTGTGCCAAAAAAGCAGAAATTCTTCTTATTTTAGGGCAAAAAGTCAGAAATTCCAATTAATTTTGGGGAAAAATGCAGAAATTTCCCTTATTTTCGGGCAAAAACACAGGAATGCCTTTAATTTTGCGGCAAAAATGCAGAAATTCCCCTAATTTTGGGGCAAATGGCAGAAATTCCCCTTATTGTGGGGCAAAATTGCTGCAATTTCCCTTTTTTGGGACAAAATTGCAAAAATTTCTCTTATTTTGGGGCAAAATTATCAGAAATTCCCCTTTTTTCAGGTCAAAAATGCAGAAATACCACATACTTGGTGTCAAACATGCAGGAATTACCCCTATTTTAGGGCAAAAATACTGAAATTCCCCATTTTTTGTGCCAAAAAGGCAGAAATTTCCCTTATTTTGGGCAAAAATGCAGAAATTCCCCTTATTTTGGAACAAAATTGAAGAAATTCCCCTTTTTTTGTTTCAAAAAGGCAGAAATTCCCTTTATTTTGGAGCACAAATGAAGAAAATTCCCTTATTTTGTTGCAAAATTGCATTAATTTCTCTTATTATAGGGTAAAAAGGTAGAAATTCCTCTAATTATAGGACAAAATTGCAGAAATTTCCATAATTTTAGGGCAAAATTGCAGAAATTTCCTTTATTTTGGGACAAAATTGCAGAAATTCCCTTAATTTTGAAAAAAAAATTGAAGAAATTCCCCTTATTTTGGAGCAAAAATGCAGAACTTTCTCTTATTTTAAGCAAAAAATACAGAAATTACCCTTATTTAAGGCAAAAAGACTAAATTCCCCTAATTTGGGGGCAAAAAGGCAGAAATTCCCCTAATTTTGAAGCAAAAGGCAGAAATTCCCGTTATTGTGGGGCAAAATTGCTGAAATTTCCTTTTTTTGAGACAAAATTGCAGAAATTGCTCTTATTTTGGGGCAAAATTGCAGAAATTCAGCTTATTTGGGGTCAAAATTGCAGAAATTACCCATATTTTAGGGTAAAAAGACTGAAATTTCCCCTTTTTTTGCGCGAAAAAGGCAGAAATTCCCCGTATTTTGGGGCAAAAATGCAGAAATTCCCCTTATTTTGGAACAAAATTGCAGAAATTCCTTTTTTTTGTTTCAAAAAGGCAGAAATTCCCTATATTTTGGAGCAAAAATGCAGAAAATTCCCTTATTTTGGTGCAAAATTGCATAAATTTCCCTTATTATATGGTAAAAAGGCAGAAATTCCCCTAATTATAGGGCAAAATTGCATAAATTTCCCTTATTTTGGGGCAAAATTGCAGAAATTCCCATAATTTTAGGACAAAATTGCAGAAATTTCCCTTATTTTGGGACAAAATTGCAGAAATTTCCCTTATTTTTGGGTAAAATTGCAGAAATTTCCCTTATCTTGTGGCAAAAATACAAAAATTCCTTTTATTTCATGTCAAAAAAACAGAAATTACGCTTTCTTGGGGGCAAATTCCAGAAATTACCCTTATTTTGGATAAAAAGCACGAAATTTTTCTTATTTTGTGACAAAAAGGCAGAAATTCCACATAATTTTGGGCAAAATGCAGAAATTTCCCTTATTTTGGGGTAAAACACAGTAATGCCCCTAATTTTGGAGCACAAAAGCGGAAATTCCCCTAATTTTGGGGTAAAAAGTTAGAAATTCCCCTTATTTTGGGGCAAAAATTCTGAAATTCCCCTTATTTTGGAGCAAAAATGCAGAAATTTTCCTTATTTTAGGGCAAAAAGACTAAAATCCCCTTATTTTGTGGCAAAAAGGCAGAAATTCTTCTTATTTTAGGGCAAAAAGGCAGGAATTCACGTTAATTTTGGTCAAAAATGCAGAAATTTTCCTTAATTTGTGGCAAAAATGCAGAAATTTCCCTTATTTTTGGCCAAATAGGCAGATATTTCCCTTATTTTGAGGCAAAAGCTTAGAAATTTAACTTATTTTAGTATAAAATTGCAGAAACTTCACTTATTTTGTGGCAAAAATGCAGAAATTCCCATTATTTTGGGGTAAAAATTAAGAAATTTTCCTTACTTTGTAACAAAATTGCAGAAATTTTCGATATTTTGGGGCAAAAATGTAGTAATGCTTCCAATTTTGGGGCAAAATTCAAAAATTTCACAAATTTTGGGGCAAATTTCAGAAATTTCATTAATTTTGATGCAAAAATGCAGAAATTCCTATTATTTTGGGGCAAAAATACAGAAATTCTTTTTATTTTGGGGCAAAAGGCAGAAATTCTCCTCATTTTGGGGCCAAAAGGCAGAAATTTCCCTTATTTTTGGGCAAAATTGCAGAAATTTCCCTTATCATGGGACAAAAATCCAGAAATTCCCCTCATTTTAGGTAAAAAAGGCAGAAATTCCGCTAATTTTGGGGCAAATTGCAGAAATTAAACTTATTTAAGGGAAGAAGACTGAAATTTCCCTTATTTTGTGCCAAAAAAGCAGAAATTCTTCTTATTTTAGGGCAAAAAGGGAGAAATTCCAATTAATTTTGGGGAAAAATGCAGAAATTCCCCTTATTTTGGAGCAAAAATGCAGAAAATTTCCTTAATTTAGGGCTAAAATACAGAAATTCCCCTTATTTTGGGGCAAAAATGCAGAAATTTCTCTTATTTTAAGCAAAAATTACAGAAATTACCCTTATTTAAGGCAAAAAGTCTATATTCCCCTTAATTGAAAGCAAAAAGGCAGCAATTCCCCTAATTTTGAAGCAAAAGGCAGAAATTCCCCTTATTGTGGGGCAAAATTGCTGAACTTTCCTTTTTTTGAGACAAAATTGCAGAAATTTCTCTTATTTTGGGGCAAAATTGCAGAAATTCAGCTTATTTAGGGTCAAAAATGCAGAAATTACCCTTATTTTAGAGTAAAAAGACTGAAATTTCCCCTTTTTTGTGCCAAAAAGGCAGAAATTCCCCTTATTTTGGGGCAAAAATGCAGAAATTCCCTTACTTTGGAACAAAATTGCAGAAATTCCACTTTTTTGTTTCAAAAATGCAGAAAATTCCCTAATTTTGGTGCAAAATTGCATAAATTTCCCTTATTATAGGTTAAAAAAGCAGAAATTCCCCTAATTATAGGGCAAAATTGCAGAAATTTCCCTTATTTTGGGGCAAAATTGCAGAAATTCCCATAATTTTAGGACAAAATTGCAGAAATTTCCCTTATTTTGGGGCAAAATTGCAGAAATTCCCCTAATTTTGGAGCAAAAAAGCAGAAATTTTCCTTTTTTGGGTCAAAAAGGCAGAAATTTCTTTATTTTGAGGCAAATTGCTGAAATTTCCTTTATTTTGGCGCAAAAATTCTGTAATGCTTCTAATTTTGGGGCAAAAATCAGAAATTCCATTAATTTTGGGGCAAAAAGGCAGAAATTCCCCTTATTGTGGGCAATATTGCTGAAATTTCCCTTTTTTGGGACAAAATTGCAGAAATTTCCCTTATTTTTGGGCAAAATTGCAGAAATTTCACTTATCTTGTGGCAAAAATACAGAAATTCCTTTTATTTCAGGTCAAAAAATAGAAATTACGCTTTCTTGGGGGCAAATTCCAGAAATTACCCTTATTTTGGAGAAAAAGCCTGAAATTCCTCTTATTTTGTGACAAAAAGGCAGAAATTCTTCTTATTTTAGAGCAAAAATGCAGAAATTTCACATAATTTTGGGCAAAAATGCAGAAATTTCCCTTATTTTGGGGTAAAACACAGTAATGCCCCTAATTTTGAAGCACAAAGGCGGAAATTCCTCTAATTTTTGGGTAAATAGGCAGAAAATTCCCTTAATTTGGGGCAAAAATTCTGAAATTCCCCTTATTTTGGAGCAAAAATGCAGAAATTTTCCTTATTTTAGGGCAAAAAGACTAAAATCCCCTTATTTTGTGGCAAAAAAGCAGAAATTCCCCTTATTTTAGGGCAAAAAGGCAGAAATTCACGTTAATTTTGGTCAAAAATGCAGAAATTTTCCTTAATTTGTGGCAAAAATGCAGAAATTTCCCTTATTTTTGGCAAAATAGGCAGAAATTTCCTTTATTTTGAGGCAAAAGCTTAGAAATTTAACTTATTTTAGTATAAAAATGCAGAAACTTCCCTTATTTTGTGGCAAAAATGCAGAAATTCCCATTATTTTGGGGTAAAAAGGAAGAAATTTCCCTTACTTTGTAACAAAATTGCAGAAATTTACCATATTTTGGGGCAAAATTGTAGTAATGCTTCTAATTTCGGGGCAAAAATCAGAAATTTCACTAATTTTGGAGCAAAATTCAGAAATTTCACTAATTTTGAGGCAAAAAGGCAGAAATTCTTTTTATTCTGGGGCAAAAAGGCAGAAATTTTCCTCATTTTCGGGCCAAAAGTCAGAAATTTCCATTATTTTTGGGCAAAATTGCAGAAATTTCCCTTATCATGGGACAAAAATCCAGAAATTCCCCTCATTTTAGGTCAAAAAGGCAGAAATTCCGCTAATTTGGAGGCAAATTGCAGAAATTAAACATATTTAAGGGAAGAAGACTAAAATTCCCCTTATTTTGTGCCAAAAAAGCAGAAATTCTTCTTATTTTAGGGCAAAAAGGCAGAAATTCCTATTAATTTTGGGAAAAAATGCAGAAATTTCCCTTATTTTGGGGCAAAAACACAGTAATGCCTTTAATTTTGCGGCAAAAATGCAGAAATTACCTTAATTTTGGGGCAAATGGCAGAAATTCCCCTTATTGTGGGGCAAAATTGCTGCAATTTCCCTTTTTTGGGACAAAATTGCAAAAATTTCTCTTATTTTGGGGAAAAAATATCAGAAAATCCTTTTATTTCAGGTCAAAAATGCAGAAATACCGCATACTTGGTGTCACAAATGCAGAAATTACCCCTATTTTAGGGCAAAAATACTGAAATTTCCTTTTTTTTGCGCCAAAAAGCAGAAATTTCCCTTATTTTTGGCAAAAATGCAGAAATTCCCCTTATTTTGGAACAAAATTGAAGAAATTCCATTTTTTTTTTGTTTCAAAAAGGCAGAAATTCCCTTTATTTGGGAGCACAAATGAAGAAAATTTAGTTATTTTGTTGCAAAATTGCATTAATTTCCCTTA